>NW_021853485.1:7194632-7200328 GCF_003651465.1 Formica exsecta
GAAGTTCAAGATTAACCGCGCGAACATGCATCTATACTATGCACGAACATACGTTGCTACGCGGCCGGCATTCACCTCAGCCGCGATACTGAGGCGTTTTAACGTTGCTCCTACATTAATATATTAAATTTATTAATACATAAATATTTATATAATATATAATATTAATATAGTATTAATATTAATTGATATTAATATAAAATTAATTATATTAATAGGTATTAATATATTAAAGATTGCAACGCTGAGAGACATCCCATTTAGTCGGCAACGAAGTATGATCCTCGATGACAATCGTAAAAACGAGATATAAGTCCAACGCGAAGACGCGACGACGCGAAAACGCGATACCGCGACAACGCGACGCATCGTTGCTCGTACGGCACGATGACGGCAACGACGACGCACTAATGTGCGTTCAACGCACAAATGCGCGTGCCACATATGAGCCATTGTGCGACTCGTGGCAATGCTGTGTTGACACGCGACGCGAAAGACGCGAAAGCCGTCCGCGGCACGATGACGGTAGTTGGCACGATCGCGTGTGGAAAAAGAATTTGACGGAGCGTCTCGCATCACTACTTTTCTGTTCGAGTGTTGTCGCGTGAATGATAATAACCATAACAAATATTGTAAGAAAGGAATTTATGACGTAGCGTCTCCCATTATTACAGTACTATTCAAGTGTCGCCGCGCGAATAATAACAAGGCCGTAGCATGTAAACAATAGCGTGCTAATGTTTACGCCGCCAAGGCTGAATACTATGTTATTGATAATTTGCCGAAATATTTTCCGTACTATGACGTATATACAAGCGGAATATTAAATTATACAAGTATTTTAAATATTTTAGATCGATTATTTAATAAACAATTAATATCACGGAGCTTATCGTTATGTTATTACTCGGATCTGCGATTAGCCTATTTTATTGCGCATTCTCAACCCGAATCATATTTAAATCATCGAAAAGTCGAACGAAAAACATCGGACGAAATATATTTAATTTTAAGTATTTTTAAATAATTGTTGCCTAGAGAGTAAAAAAAAGAGAGAAAATTAATTATTAATTATATCAAATTATTTCCCGATACTTGTCGCGATCACGTTTAGAAAAGGAATTTTATAGAGCGTTTCGCACTGTTATTTTACTGCTCGAGTATTGCCGTGCGAATGATAACACGTAGGAAAGGAATTTGAGCGTTTCGCCCCACTACAGTTCTATTCAAGTGTCTTCGTATGACTGATAATAAAGCCGTGATACATAAACAATGTTTACGCGCGTCAATATTTATGCCGCCAAGGCCAAATGCCATGTTAGGTATTGTCTTAATTCACTGCCGAAATATTTTATGTATTATAAAATATATATACGAAATATTAAATTATATAAATATTTTAAATTATAGATCAATTATTTATTAAACGATTAATATATCACGGAATTTATCGTTATATTAATTATTCAATTTTGCAATTCGATTCGTCATCGGGGAAATTCACCTAGAAACCGGTGGCACTTACGAAAGACAGTCTAAAAATTCTATTTTTACTTATATTTTCGAAAGAAAGAGAGTATAATTTAAAAATTATTATTAACTGGATATCTCGGATATTTAATCCTTTACTATCATACATGTTCAAACAATCAAACTTCGTTGATGTAATTTACATTTAATAATAATTAACATATAATCCGTTAATGTTTAGCCTTATTTATGGTACAATTACAAAACATAATTTTAAAATTCGTTTAAAAATCTGTTTATAAAATTTAAATACCAGCAATTTCACAAAATATTAACAAACAATATCCTCGAATTTTTTAAGTAAAATCACAGAACCGAAAAATTACAGGGATTAAAATTGTATTTGTGCGCCTCGTGATAATTCACAATCGTTCAATCTATATGAGAAAACCAGAAGCTTTCATTAAATATTACTCGCTGTATTATCTCGGTGAGGCACGTGCCTCCGTCTCGATTTACTTTTAGGCGCGCAATACGGGGGGCCGTATTATTTTACACGCTCGTGATTCATGCCGCGCAGACGTTAGCCTCTTATCTCCTCGTTTTATATTAATTGATTTTCGTCCTACCCCTGTGCTCCGTCCTGAAAGAGGTCAATTGACTACGTGTCAGGGCAAATATATCTCGGGATGTACCTCTCTTGGGGGTTCACCTATTCGGAACTTTATCCCCTCTCTTTATCAAGTTTTACTCAATCGCGGACTTTGATATCACGTCATGAAAACTCTTTTCTTATTTAGTGATCTTTAATGATATAACAATGATTGCTTTTGTGCTTTAATAATTTTCACCGATTATGTATACAATAAAGACGTATATATGAAGCATAAATAATTATAGCTTTTAATATTTACAAAAATCACACACACACACACACACACACACACACACACACACAGTAAATGCGTAATTACTTCTGTTTGATATGGACAAATGTCTCGTTTCGGTAATGCGAGATGAAAAGAAACCGGGATTTTACAAAAATTTATCAACTCACGTAGCAAGACGTAGAAACAAGCACGCAAGAACCATTTTGAACGGGGAATCAAGTAAGACAATATTCTTATCTCTCTTGCAATTTTTAATTCTCCTCTTAATGCAATCCAAACTTTTGTTAGATATGCAGATAATCGTAATTTCGCAAGAATATTTAGCTGCGCTCGCCTCGGGAAAACATTAAGGGAGAACATAATCTATTCGAAAAGTTACTTCTCTCTCAAACTTTTAATCAACATTAATAATAGCGTTAGAATTTCTTCAGTATGCGAATATAATGCAATATGTGCAATAATATCACACGGCATTTACTTTAACACACAAATACTATTTATTATATCATATGTACACATTGCATTGCATTTAATTATCATTTTTTTCAAAATACCATACATAATATTTTTTTCACATCTTCATTTTAATTGTCAGTACATTTAATTAACAATTAGCAATCATTTTAGCACAAGATTAACTTACCGGTAGCAGTGGTTGCAGGCAGTCGTGGCATCCGTGTAATTATTAATTTATATATATATATATATATATATATTTTTTATTAATTATTAAATGCATTGCCGACAGGTATAACAAAAGAGGTAGACATGAAAGATATAGCCGCCAAATTCACCACAGACATGATTGGCTGCACTGCATATGGACTCAATGTAAACTCATTGAACAATCCGAACGCTGAATTCCGAAAGTACGGTAAAATGATTTTCGATTTTGGCTATATCCGCGGTTTCGAGATGCTTGCGGTGTTCTTCTTCCCATATATAACTCGTTTGGCCCATTTAAAACTATTCGGCAAAGATCCCAGCACTTTCTTACGCAGACGTTTGATAATGTGCATATATACACTGCTATGCGTGCATAGACTCGCGCGACGGTATAAGTAAATGATAACGAGAATAATGTATATTTTTAGTGCCCACGTAACATACCACACAAGAATTTGTTCTCCGAATTTCGTAACTCAGTTCCGTTTCCGTACCAAGAACGTGCTGCGATGTGGATTATACTCTGTATAGTAAGTTGTGTGACGATTATGTGGATGATTATTTTATATTATAAAAACGTTCTGATGCAGAGCAGAATCGGAAATATTTCGCGAATATATATCGCTGTATCCGGAAAGAACATGAGCACACGATACCGCGATATCAGCCACATGTTTAATATACAATCTTATTGTATTTTGTCATATTCGATTCCTATCTTACGAAGAAAGATCTTACGAAGATCTATCTTTTTTTTTAATAATCTAAGACTTATATACAGTTGCTAAAGATTTTTTAATGAATAAAATCTAATGCTAATATATGTAAAATAAAAAATTTCACAATATGTGTCTTGATAATAGAGTTGTTATTGTTCCCTTTGTTCACATCTACATAATTATTTGATGATTATTAAAACCAGATTAAAGATTCTTCTTGATTATTTTAACAAGTATATAATTTATCATATATCACATTTACCAAATATTCATATTTAAATATCTATAAATACCTAATACACTAAATATATGCAGAGATTAAAATACAAGATAAAAAAAGATTAAATCAAACTTGTGTACTCATTTCTCCTGATCAAATTGTTTTTTATACAAATTGCTACCAAATATAAATATAATTGAAATAATTCTATATCATTATAAAATTGTTTTACTATATAAATCTAATATTATTCAAATAATAGATATAATATCATCGCATTATGTAATTCGTTCCAAATATCCTCCTATAGTGTTCTTGAAGCTCCTTCAAACTTCCAAAAATATCTTCCTTGGATATTTTGCTTTCATCAATTTCATCCTCATGTTTAATTAACAAAGCATTCCAACCGGCGTTTTTCGCTCCAAAATAATCATTGTCCAATCTATCACCGATATGGGTCGCTTCCTGAGGCGATATTTCCTCTTCTCGAAGATACTTCACTAATCTTAACGCTTCCTCGAATATCGGCAAGCTCGGCTTTTCTACACCAAGATTGTACGAAGTTAAAACAAAGGTAAAATATTGGTGAATTTGAGTATCCTTGAGGATTGATTCTAATCGTTCGTCGAAATTCGAAATGACACCCAGAATGACATTCCTTCTTCGCAGGAAGTCGAGTAGATCAATAGTACCAGGATACTTGTGCCAGCATCTGCTGGTGCCATAGCAACTTATCAGGCTGTCAGCGACCTGAAAAAGAAAATAAATGGAGTCAATGATAAAATAAAGAAAATAAAAATTTTGAGATTAATTATTTAGTATAGAAATGCATTGTTTATACAAAGTTATAATAATTATATTAAATTAAAATAAATAACAAGTATAAAAATAAATAACAGATATAAACTAGAATATAAGCTAAAAATAAATAGATAATAGAAATATGTGTGAAGATTTCTTTCAAATTGCATTGATTTTCGTTTGTATTAAGATTAAAATAATAAAATGATAAATTAATAATAAAAAATATAATAAAAAAAGTAAAATAAATATTTAAACACAGGAGAGATTTTATTTTCAACATAATATATAAATATATTAATTTTACGGCAGTCGTCAGTTTTGTCGTCATTAAAATTTCGTAATATATTTGCACAAACGATCAATTAATGGAGTAATCTCGCCCTTATACACACGCATATAATATGTATATGTGTGTGTATACATACACAAACACACACATATTTCAGCGTAAAAAATGTTATCTATATATATTGGTCAGTCTCACAATCGTTATTCTTAATGTTTATGCAAAATTTTATCTTCAATATTTGCTTATCTCTCATAAAAGCTTTTGGAGTTTTGAAATTTTTAGATATCTCATATTGAAAGCTACATTTAAAAGAATTATATATATGAAATTTTTTTTTTTTATGTAATATATTAAATTTTATAATATAAAAATTTCAAAATCTTTGAAATGCTTATAAGAACACGAGAGATGTAAATTATATAATAATAGCATTTGCGAACATATTTAGATCCTCTTTACATTTTTTATCAATTAAATTGTAACACGCGAGAACACGCGCTTTTATTATAGCGAATATTTTATTATTATGCTTTAATATGTAATTTCACAATTATTTATAGAAAGTGCATATATATATAAAATTTTGTAAACACAATCCGATCGTCTTTGTCTATTATTAGAATAATTATAATTATATA
>NW_021853485.1:7206210-7214886 GCF_003651465.1 Formica exsecta
TTTATATAAGTATCATTATATTTTCTAATATAATCTATATAAAATCTATAGTACCCTGTTCAATTCATCCTTTGACACAGAAGCATGTTGATCTCTGAATACATTATGCACAATTGTTCTCCACCAATTCTCCCATCCCAAACCAGTGTGCTTGCCATATATCGGGTGCTCCTTGCTAAGTTGCGTGAAATTGCTTTTAAAACTTCGCGCCAATTTTTTCGGCTCAATGAATAAACCATGTTGAGAACCAATCTCGACGTAATGTTCTTCGAGTTTCGTCATTAACAGCGTGCCGGTCACGTCGAAGGTCACAAGACGAGGCCGAACACGATTTATCATATTTTTGATGAATTTCAGTGATTCTCGATGATTTCAGAATACTTCAAATAAAAGAGTCAAGGGAGAAAATATTGCAGTCGCGATAATACTCGCACAGTATATTCACACATAACTCCCAACCATGGACGAAGATGCCAATGACATCTGGCGATTGAAGAATAGAGTCCAGTATGACTATTGGCAGCAGTGATGCCAGCGTGAATCGCGTACATGTGATGCGCAGAGCACTCTGCGCTGGACCTCGTTCTGGCATCAGAGACTCTATACTGCGTTCACGGAGAGAACAACCTCGCTTTTCGTCCGGTTCGGTCAGATCCCGCCCGATCGACCGCCCATTTTGCCCCCTCTATGCTGTCAATATTGGTCTTGCAGCTTGCAGATCCGGCTAATTGACAAAGGAGACCCGCGCATTCCTTAATGAATTCTTTCAAACATTAGAAAGTTAATATGATCGATACGCATACGGCATTGAAGTAACGCGCTGAAGTCTCTCACCTAATTCCCACTCCGCCCAAAGCTGCGCGAAGCGAGGTTGTTCTCTCCGTGAACGCAGTATAGAGAGATCACTGATTGACAGAATGAGAGACATATAAAATACATAGGAAGTATTAGGATAAGTATGCGGATAAGGATGAGTTATCAATCCTATATTTAAACACACTTGATAATATATCAGAATTCATTTGTTACATTCTTAGTTTTATTATTACTTTAATAAAGAATTAGTGTGTTATATTAATATAGAAAGAATTGTTTCTTTATCTTGTTTTAAAACTCTAACAAAGAAAAATAAAATTAATTTTTTAATCAATCTGAAAAAATTTTTCTATATTTTTGTATTAAAAAAAAATTTTATATTTCTATATTGAAGAAAATGTTTACAACGAATATTTTCTCTAATTCACTTTGTAATCAAGAAAATTTAAGCATACACACACACACACGAAACATTTCAGAAAATATTAAAATTAAAGGAATGACCAATTTATAAATAAATTGGTTTATTACAAAGTTGTACATGGATACAAGGTGTCGCATTTCTTTCTTATTATAAAAAGGACCGATCGTCCCGTCCGTTGCACAACATTCCGGCCAAAATTTAAAAAAGAAGTTTCTGGCCAATGAGAACCGACGAGATTATCGTCGATGATATAATAATAATATATCCCCTATAAATATACACAATATATAATATACTTAATTATACACAATAATCGGAATTATTTTATACATATATCTGTAATGTAATAACTATATATATAACGACATAATAATAATATATAACATATATAATATTAAATTGATTAAAAAATTCATTCGTTTCAATTTATTATTCTTGTGTTATTAATACTCCTCATTTATTATTAATTTTATCGAAACTGTAGAAAAAAAAGGAATGAATTTCTCTGATCAACATAATATATAAATATATTAATTTTACGGCAGTCGTCAGTTTTGTCGTCATTAAAATTTCGTAATATATTTGCACAAACGATCAATTAATGGAGTAATCTCGCCCTTATACACACGCATATAATATGTATATGTGTGTGTATACATACACAAACACACACATATTTCAGCGTAAAAAATGTTATCTATATATATTGGTCAGTCTCACAATCGTTATTCTTAATGTTTATGCAAAATTTTATCTTCAATATTTGCTTATCTCTCATAAAAGCTTTTGGAGTTTTGAAATTTTTAGATATCTCATATTGAAAGCTACATTTAAAAGAATTATATATATGAAATTTTTTTTTTTTATGTAATATATTAAATTTTAAAAATATATAATACAATTGGAATTTTATAATCAACCTAATCAAATTGAATTTAAAAACTCTTTTTTTGCAATGATAAACATCATTATCGCGTGTTCTCGTGAATCAATTATTAATTATATAAAAATATTTAGAAACTGAATGTTTATCATTTTGATATCAATAATTTGTTGACAAAATAACAAAAATTTACATAAAATCACGAACAATATGTTATATCGATATTGATAGAACTACTGATATAGAGTTGATACATATCCGCACTTATTATGAATAAGAAAAATAGCTTTTTAGAATCATAAAATCAAAAGAGAAAATAATATTTTTGTTACAAAATTATCTCTTACAATAAGTTTAAAATTTAACTAATTTTTTAACCATAAAATCACATTATTGATTTTTCTAAAATACTTTGACCATAAAATTTCATTTGTACTGTAAAATTACATATATGTATACAATAATTTTACAGTTTTACAGTGTTTTTTTATAATTACAGAAATTTTGTAATACAATTTTAAAAGAGCGTTCTTTATTTAAATAACTTCGTTGATCTTTCGCTCCTTTTACATTTGTCTTCACGATATATGTATATAATTTTTAAGTTATTGTATTTTTATATCATGTATATATTTTATGTATTATTTTTAATTTTTTATTAAATTATTAATTTAATAAAAAATTATTAGATTAATTAAAAATTAATTGATCTATTAAGTAAATCTTTGTATCCAGTACTTTAGTGTGTACACAATATATCTATGTACACAATATATCTTCATAGCTTTCTCTTCAATAAAACTTCAATTTTAATTTTATCTCCACTATTCTAAAACTCGAATATTTTTTTAAACACTTGAATACTTTTCTATTATTACATTGATACGCCATTTATAACGCCATATTTGCAACTATTTTGCCATTTTTTCTTCAATTTAATATCATTGATAAAATTATTATTAATAGAATATTAGCTAATTAATATTAATCAATTAATATATCACATACCAATATATATTAATGATATTTACTAATATTAATTAATCAATATCAATTTAATAGCTCTAATATTATATTAATTGATTATTTAATAATACAAAAATGCATAATTTTCACGATATATTGACAATCATTGTTATCTCTTTTATCTCTCAACCGCGTTTTTTGTTTTCTGATATTAAAAACAATAATATACTACAGAAATCATGAAGGAAACTTTACACTGATCCGTATAAAAATATATATGTGTGTGTATTCAATACATGTATATAAATTTACGTAGAAAAAGAATATTAAACTTAGTTGCGAGAGTCGGCTTACCAAATAAATAAATAAAACCATATATATATAATCCAGACGGAATCATAGCAGTTCTTTGCCAAGCTTCTTTTAGTTTTATAAAACATTAAATGCTAAATTTAATTTAAGTGTAAATTTAAATTTAAATATTTTTTTAACAAAAATATTAAAAGCTGAATTTACAATTTAAATATAAACTTATATTTAAGTTGTAAATGAGCTATATGTGATTCAGTCTCGATCATCACAAATATTAACTACGATAAATCATAATAGGGAGACGATATAATAATTATCAGTATTATATATTTCACAGTAAAGAAATAATAAGAGATCATACAAGAAATGTACAATTATGATCTATCGCGGGAAAATATGATCGATTGGCGTTATCCTTTGATAGATCAAATTTTTCGATGTTTGATTATGAAAAAACTGTTATCGCTTCCTGGTTATTATACGATTGTCGGTAAGTTTTCGTAAATACGATGGGCAATTTAAACGAGCTTTTCCCCGATTTTCCAGACGGTGCTTCGCGATTCAATGGCGACAAAAATTCAAGATCTAGAACTTTACATTTCAGGAAACTTTGTGATATATAAATAATTATACATACATAATTACCGAAAATTATATGTAATCTTTAATTAAATTTTAATTTATGTTTTAATTTAGTTTTAGTTAATTTACATAATATTGATTTTGATATATTTAGTCTTATCAAATTTTTAATTTATTTTGATACTATAATTTTAATTTAATTTTATAAAACAAGTTTATATTTTTCGTGTTTTTTTTCCCCATCAAAATGAAACGTCGTCAAATCTCAATAATTTGGATTATTACAACTCTGGAGGAATTTTACAAATAGCTCTAGTCCCAATTCTTTTTTCGAATAAGAAAAAATAATGACTCGCTTAGCACTGGACGGGATCGACAATATCTATTGCACATTTTTTATTTTTATAGTAGATCAGATCCAATCTTTAAGCCGAGAGTCATTATATATTTAGCCTTTTTTCTCAAATATGTAATGATTGATAGATCTATGATTCTTTATATCCAAAATGTGAAAATATATTTTATCTTTTGAATATTTAGATATTTTATCATCGCATATGCAATAAGTATCACATTTTTTTTTTAAATAATTAAACACAATAGAAATCTTGATAAGTTTTGAAAAATTGGCCCTTAATTCCATAGGTTTTTGGCTCAATCGATAATCAATTCTCAGTTTAATTAATTCTCGATGCATAGACCCTTGGCTCCATAAATACATATAAATCCTGATTTCACCGAATCTGTTTAAATATTAAGTTGATTGTTCAAAATTTTCTTATGTTATATTATTCTTAAACTGACAAAACAAATAAACGCGAACAAAAACTTTTTCATCAACTTAATATATCAAACAGATTCCAATAATTTTCATCTATTGCAACAGACACAGTATTTCAAATTATTCTTGCATATCATCAAATAGTTAATTTTCTTTTCTTTTTGTGCGTGTAATTAGAACGAAACAATCTGAAAACAACCCCATGATCACAGTTGCGACTTGTCCTCAGCAGGTACTCGGCTTGTACATTTTTTAGCCCGCTTTTTTCTCACGTTTAGCGTTAAATATCAAGAGAATAGTCAGAAATTATTAGAATTGTTTCCTATTCTTATTTAAATGACTTCAAACTTTATATTTCCGACTATCTCCTATTGTCCAATAAAAACTTTTATAGATGTCATCATCTATAGATTTTATGATCAGCTTGGAATCCATCTTTCGTATTTTCGTTAAGGAAAAATGGATAACAAATTGGTGAAAGATCTATAGATGATAAAAGGTAATCTGGAAGACCTCCTATAAAATCAGAATTGAACAAACTTTACGCTAAACGTGTAATCAGAATGTGCCCATCTCTTCTTTATTAACTAGGAACTAACAGTTTTTACTTGTTTACTCCTCTTTTTTCCTCCCTTTTTGTGTCTCTCTCTTCTCTCTCTATAGAAATATCTCTAAGTATCATATTCTCTAAAATTACCTATCAAAAATTTGCTGGTCCAGTTTGCCAATCTGATTGCCACTTTCAATTTTTCTATCTAGATCTATATCTTTTCCTCTCCGTCATTTTTTTCTCTCTACTAATACTGTCTAAATACAGACTAAAAACAGACTTTGTCAGTCCCCCTGCTGTATAAATGTTTGTCTTTATTTATTGCTATCGACTTGGGTCATCAATGTAACTGCTATTTATTAATTTACGTCATGGAGCGTCGCGTGACATGGAAGTAAATGCAAAAACCCGTCTCTTTTTTCTTATCTTCGCTTTTTTGGACCCGGGCGAGAATAGATTGGCAGCTTGGAGCTTGTACAGAATGTTCCAAAACAACTATCAAATATCCTTCTAAAAAATCAATTCTATTATAGTTAATTATTAGGTAATTTTTTCTGGATAAAAAATGTCGAAATTCCAAAATTTGTGCCATACATTTGTAATTAAATTTTAAATTATTAAATTATGTCATATGAAAAATCTTGTTCTTATATTTATAAAATTTTCAGATAATTTATAAGTTATATAACTTATAAAGATTCTGTTGTTTTTTGCCTTTTCTCATAATAAGAAACCATTTTCATAATCTCATCTGGATTAAATGTAGGGAGTTTAAAACTAAAAGATAAAAAGTTCTAATTTTATAGAAAAATCTTAAAAAACTTAAAAAACTCAAAAAATTTTTTAAAAAAGAATTTCTTATAAGTATCTACAGAATTGAAATTGTATTTAAAGAGCTGAAAATTTTAAAACTCGACATTTTAAATGCAATAACCCAATAACTAGTTTTAACTTAGAATTTCATAGACAAATATTAGTTTCATCTTCAGTCATCATCTTTTATCAGGATTGTTGACTTTGGTTGTTTTAGCACACCTTGTGTACATCTTTAAGCAGTGGCACTTGAGTGTAGAAAGGCGAGAGCGTAAACCACCAGTTCGAACCACTGTTCAGTGTAAGAAATCTGAGCATCTCTTACTTTACAATATCATCACAGTACTTTGATGTGTGTTTATATTGCTATATCTTAAGACTTAAAGATTATCGGCTCGAGAAATGGCGGTTTACGTCAGTCCATTGCTAGAATTAACTTATTATTCTTAACACGATAAATTGCATCCAAATGGCATTTAAATCTTCAAAATGAAGATTAAAACCCTTTCAGAGCCATTTTGCTGCCCGGAAATAGTGCACTTAATTAATTTAAGCTTAAATCTATCTGCATATACAGGGTGATCCATATGTACTATAACAAATTAATGACATCTCAAGATATGTTAATTCCAAAAAGATGTTTTAAGTAAAAAATTTTTAGATTTAAAAAAACAAAGAAAGTTTAACAATTGAGACGCTTTTTTCGTAAATAACCACTTTCAAATATTAAATATTCATTTTCATCGTCACTCAGCGTTCTTTTACCGTATATTCTTTTTTAATATTTTAGAATTACAAAATATCCCTTTAAAATCTTAGAAACATTCTTTTATTTCATTAAAATATAAAAAAATATATTTATTCTCTTATTTTTTTATATAAAATATTAGTTTATATAAATTATTTTTAAATAAGAAAGCAAGTTTTTGCTTTATTATTTATTCAGCATTTTTGAATTAATAATGCTTAATAATAATAAGAAAAAAATAGTTTAAATGCTGAGTAAGATCAAAAATCTTACTTATATCTCATAAAGTTAAAATTCGAATATTCTCCACAGGGAAAAATCGTCTTCAAATTGAAATTCAAAGTTTAGTTTAAGAATTTTGTAATCTAAAATAACCCCCCCGCCCCCCAGAAAAAAATAAATATTGCAGGAGTCGAATGTCAAAAATTAGTCTTATCTCAGAATTAAAAATTAAATTTTTGTGCTATAAAGATAAAATTCTTTCTAAATTGAAAATCTTTCAAATTATAAGAATCTTCCAAATTGAAATTTTAGATGAAACTTGTCATTAAAAAATTATTTAATGATTTGTATGGATACCCCCTGTATATGTATATATATGTACATATTTATGCGTATTTTTTCATAAGTAAAGGAATAAATTAACCTTCTACAAAGGACCGACATTAATTGGAGACCGACTGGAGTGACTGATTACCGACATTAATAGTTTGCAAGGATTTACAATTCGATAATTGTTCAAGTTCTATAGACCTTACAGGTTCTTCTATCTCCACATCTTCCTTGATCTGAACATTCTTCGCCATCTTGCTCTCATACTGATTGGAGGATTCATCATAACCGGAATCAGACGACGAATCACTGAATGTTTTGGTACTTTGTTTGGAATTAGTTTCCGTATTTGCTGATGATGTAGATTCGACGCTATGAGCAGGACTAACAGATGCCGAACTGTGAATGGGACTGACGGATGCCAAGGAAGCAGTAAGCTGCCGCCCGGTAAAGCAGCTTATACAGGGTTTGAGGAAGGAAGGGTACATTATGACCTCGCCATTGGCACCTCTGAAGATGCTGCCGCAACAAATTACTTCCCTAGAGAAAAAAAAGCAAAAATATCTATAATAGATACATTATAACCTTATCATTGGCATCTTTAAAGATATTGCCACAACAAATCATTAAAAATGCTAAAAAAATGCAAATGTATAAAAATACATATCTACAGTATGAGAATATTTTTAGCATTTTTAAAATTCTTTGTTATTATAATAATTACAAAATTCGATTAAATAATTTAGAAATGTTACCTTTTATAATATGATAAATCGATGAAATTAATATTGTCTTTTTCAATATCTTGATCTTCAGAAGTGAGACCTAGTTGTTTTTCATTAGCATTAATATCGTCGTCGTCTGAAGCGCTTTCCGATCTGCTTGAAATTTTGCTATCCGTTAATCTGTAATCTTCTGCAATAACAAAAAGAATATTAAAATATATACAAATATTAGCTTTTTACTGTATTTTATTAGGATAGGAAGTTTAGTATTTTATCATTGCTGAATTATATACATACATACATACATACATACATACATACATACATACATACATACATACATACATACATACATACATACATACATACATACATACATACATACATACATACATACATACATACATACATACATACATACATACATACATACATACATACATACATACATACATACATACATACATACATACATACATACATACATACATACATACATACATACATACATACATACATACATA
>NW_021853485.1:7214935-7267360 GCF_003651465.1 Formica exsecta
TATATATAAACAAAATCAAGTTCCTAATTAAAATTTTGTAACTAACCGGTCAAATCGTCGCTCATCGCCGGGCTTTGTTCTCGATCTGCCTCCGTTTTTATGAAAATGTGTTTCTTTTTGACAAGCTTGTCAGGTTTATCTTTAAGCTTCCTTTTATTTTTTGCTTTGAATTTTGTCAACGACTTAATACCGGGACCGGCACGCGCATCCACAACCTGTACAAATAAATTTTCTTTTTTATTAAAAGTGATTTTAAAATTACAGGGTTATGTTTTCAATTTTAGAAATAACTTTAATCTTTTTAAATATTTTTTTACAGCAATAAAACATGTATAACATTAGCATGCAACATAATTTTAAAAAAATTAATGCAGATTATGTGTGCATCCTTTCTTATTGTTAAGTGTTATCAAAAATGTTTTTGATATTTTGATTAATTAGTGTAATATATTTATTGAAAAATGATATATTCACATGTAATTTTGAATTTAATTTAATATTAATATTGAAAGCAAAATGATTTGTCAAAATATTGAATATAAGGAGAAGAGAGATACTAACATGTTTCCAGTTACGATTACTTCCTGGAGGTAGCTTCTTGAATCTTTTAACTAGAAGCACACATGCATTACATATTTCACCACTACGCCTCTCCTCAAGTTGAAAACATGGCATAAAGTCGTCCTCATACTTTTTACTGTCTGTAAATCTCGAACTGTAACAGAATTTATAAGAATTTATAAAATATATATCATGATACTAACTCTGAATAAATAATACCTATATTATAAATTATATAACATTTTCTGAACAACATTAATGTAATAATATACTAAAATAAATATTAGTATTTAATGTACATATAATTAAACAGCAATTTATTACAAGTTTGCTATCATTATCATTTAATATACAGATATAAACATATACACACACACAGATATGACTTTAGCAAAGTTTCTTTACCTGCTAGATTTGGCTTTACAAATGCAGCAGCCTGTACTAGATCGGTACACCTTTGGTTTGTGAAAACTGAACATCCTGTCCGTTATATGAATCACTATCGTTTCTGTAATTTAAACAATATACATATAAATATATTACATTTAGAATAACGTAAACAATTAAATTTTATTTCAACATAAGCTTTTTTTTACTAACTTTATCATATTAAAAGTTAAAATATGTATTATTTATAAAAAAGCAATTTGTTGCTTAAATTTTGTTCACGCAATATAAATATTCCAAAAATAAAAATATATCAAAATAGAAAATTGTTAGAAATAAAAATATACATACGCAGAATAATAATGGAAATTAAGATTTGATTTGAATATAAAATAATTTTTAAGAGTATACTGTCTTGTGTAGATTTCATATGGTATATATGTACATCAAAGATATTCTCATTTGTATAATAACAAAAACTTAATTGATAAGAGATATATGCGTGAAAAAAATATTAAAATTTAAGCAATTTATGCAAAATTTTATAAAAATCCAAGTTTCTCGTAAATATAAAATAATTTATAAGTAGACCTTGTGCAAATTTTACATAGTACGAAAATAAATGTTTAATTGCACAATATGTTAAATTAAGATTGATATTTGAAGTTAGACATGCCTGAAGTTCACGAAGCAACGAAAATGTAGAATTGCCCAAAAAATATGGTCGTAGTAATAAATACGAAAATAACATTAAGTCTGTGTAAAAATTATCTTGATAATCACTAATTTCATTGAGCGCGTTTACAATTAGCTTCATGTTTCGTCGAAGAAACGCAAAAAAGTCGAGATTTGAACTCCTCGAAATTGATGGAAGTAACACTGTCACAATGTCGACGGAAAATACGTTGCCCAAATATATCAAAAGTGACGCCGGACACGGTCACGTGTTCTCCTTACTCCAAAATAAGTATATCTGTTTCTTTCGAGCCACCGTGACACACTTCTCTTCACTTCTTTAATTGTTCTTTTAATTGTTCAAAATTAATATTAATTATAATGTCAGAACTTTTGTTAAATATGGAGGGCTCTTTTGCCAAGTATAAAAATGACGCCGTTTTAATCCGACCACTTATTCTGTCAAAATGGAGATATATGTCCCCTTGAGATGTAAGCAGCACACTTCTTCACGTTTTTAATATTTTACGATTTTTTTTTTTTTTTTTTTTTTTTGTTAGAATTAACGCTCGTTAATATCAAAAACGAAAATCAAATTTGTTTTTAGAAATAACGCCGATTCTCCACTCAGCCACTTGTTCTTCCAAAATGGAAGAGAAAATCTGTTGTCTCTTGCTGCTTTAATAAAGCAGCATTTATCCACTTTTTTAACACTCGCCTCTTCTTTCCAGCTTATTTAAGATGGTAATAATCGGGGAGACTTGTATTTAATATATAATCAATAATATTTTTAGATAAACAGGCACTTGTTTACAACGATATTGATACTCTTGGCAATCGTTGACGCTCATACGACGTGCAATAAGCGTGGCTATGCTATGCGCGGCGCACCGGGTAGCGTCACCAAGCGGTGCGCGCATGCGCATCTTTCGTTCCCTCTCCGTCCGTCATATTTGCGCAAACTCTCCCCTCTACCGTTCGCTATCTTTCTCACTTTGTAGTCTTTGACTATATAATTGTAAGCGCTGTATTTTGCGCATTACCTTCCCCTCGCGGCTAAGAGTCTTGCCTTGGGAGGGTCTCGACTTCCCCTCGACCGATTCCACATTATTAGTAATATCTCGGTTAAACTTCACTCAAATTCTCTCTTGTTCTCTTCATTCTCTCTTCTTTCTATCCTGTCGCTTATCATTTCGTACGAGCCAAACTTTATTCTGTGCAAGTCATGACTTAAAGTTCCTTCAATTTGACAGAACAAAGTTATCTTATCTGTTAAACTTTACTTTGCGCAGTTTCCACAGCGTGAAGTTTGACCATCGATCTGAAAGGACAAAACAGTTTTACCTGCTCGCGTACTCGTAAATATCGATTTATCTAATGTAATCTCATTCTCTTAGATTCAATTAATATTAATTAATATTAATTTCATAAATGTTTCATTCGAAAATTCACATTTATTGATGACGTTTCGTCGGCTATCACTTTTCTATCCCTTCCAAACTAAAACACTTTCGATATCATCGTCTAAAAAAAAAAGTATGAGTGATCGAAAGCTGTGTGACACGCAGAAATGTCTGTTAACCGAATTTAACAATTTATACAAAGTAATTTGAACATTTTCATTCGTTTATCGTGCATGTATTATCGCCAAGCAGTTTACCGAGCTCTCACAAGATCTTGTTTACCGAATTTTAAAAGCGGGTCAGCGACGTCACGATCAAACGATCAGCCAATAGGCAAAGAGGCCGAGCGGAGGGTGTGACCGAATTCTTAATTTCGATTGGCCGACAGCGAGATCGAGAGAGATGTAGATATACACGCTCAACAAACTCGTTCTCCTTCGGAATCGCTCTCGACTATATGCACACGTGCACTCGTTCACGTATCCATCGTTCGCTAACGAAACACTTTCGAATGACAAGGTTAGAGTACCGACAAGTACACCCGCAAATGGAAGATTCGCTTCCATCGTTATTGTTTTAAATCTGGAACGCGTAAAGGATTCCTTGAGATCTTGTTCTCTACTTATATTTTTTCCTCCGATGTCAGATCTAAAAAATTTCAGGATTTCAGGATTTCAGGATGTCAAGAATATCCAAAGTTTATAAAAATGTACGAATACATATCGTTCTTGATATATAATATTTCTAGTTTTTTCTCTCAAAATTATTTTCCAGGCTCCAAAATATGTAAACCATCACCGTTGAAAAGGATAGCCGACTGTCCGTACAAATAATATTATTTTTATATAGATATATTATTTTTATACAGATTCTTTTGATTTTATCATCTAATTTAATCCGATTTAGAAATGAAAAAATGCGCGATATTTGGGAGCTTTGTTTACCGCGAACTGTGCTAATATATTTTCGATCGTTAATCGAGGTTGACCGATCTTTCGAAGGCCACTGTTGATAGCGGTGCAACATACGATTGCATGTATCTCATTGTAAGATAAGACACTATGTGGTATAAAATTATTAATTGATAGCTACCAATTAATTATTTATTTATGTGCGTGCGAATCTTTATTTTCATTTCTCGCGAGATCTATATTTTTATGTATTTAATGTTATATATAATTATGTATATCTTTAATTTTTAGAATTATATATTAATTTATTAAAACTTTACAATTATAATTATACATATTTTAATTATATATTAATTTTTTAAAACTACAGTTTATTTTATATTTGTTTATAATTATTTCTATATTATTAACATTTTGAACATGATTTTGTGAGTCTTGCGAATTTCCGAGTTCATAGCTTTCATTACACGAGAAATTTTGTTAGAAGAAAATATGGATAGGCGTATAAAAAAAGAAAAAAAGAAAAAAATAGCGTTATTTTGAGAACGTGCCGCGCCTCACATAATAATCCGCACGTTGCACTCTGTTTTGTGCTTTGTGCTATTCTTAGCTCATCCATGTTTTGTCGACACGGCATCGCTGTTTTCTACATTGCGCATTTCATTTCTTCTTTCTCTCCCTCGCTTGCTTTTATCGGTTTTCGTAAAATATCAATAATTATACGGCATTTTCGAAATTCGAAAAATTAGAAAAGAAAATAGAAAGGAGAAAGAGTGATACTGTATCTGTTCCAAAAGGAATAGATGTCTATAAAAAAGTAATCTCATCGTCAATTGAATTATAAAACAAACATTTTTCTTCGCGTTCTGATGTATTCCGATGCTTATTAAAGTTATTATAGATAAACAAACAATAAGAATCTATAACAAGTCATGTATACCGAATCATGTTATCTTGATTAAAAATTAAGATAAATCTGGAAATATATAATTTTTAATATCTCTAATAAAATTAACGATACATATGCTGTGTTTTTAATTGATGTTTCCTACCAAAATTGATACATCTTTCTCTCTCACACTGTGTCTCTTATATACACCAATTCTTTAAAATTAATTTCTTCAATAACCGATAAAGATTAGTTCTGTTTTGAAAAGAAATTAATGTTCAATGTGTTGCGATTGCGCGTGCGCATTTGAGAAAAATGTTAATGCGCTTTCCCCTCATTGCACGCAGTTGACGATGCACGACAAGGAAAGGGAGTCGAAGGGGGTCGCGCGAAAGGACGTGTACGAGCGTGGCCGCGACATGGCGCGTGGCAGACGCCATCATGGTGCCCCCCTCCCTCACCATCTACATACTCATAATCAACAATATGTTAAACTGACAGAATACATGAACATCGTCTTTATCGCGCAAATATTAATCATCGCGCGATTCTTTCGAATCGTTCATCTTAGATTAGGGTTTTTTTAAGTTAAACTCGTGAATAGAGGGAGATTAGATTATTTTTAAATACAGACTGCTCGACGAACGTAAATTAAAGATAAACTGCAATAATAATAAAATTCCTCGGAAAACATATGTTAGCAATAGAAATTTATACGCGTAAATAAAAAAAAAAAATAAATCTCAAACAGCGAATTGTTAAAATAAAAACTTTAACATTTTAAACTTAAATTCTTAACTGTTAATTTTAAACCGTCCGTGTAGCTAGAGATAAATAGGTAGGTAGGTTAGAGTTAGTGGTTAGGTTAGGTAAAATTACGGTTGACAATTCAGACGAGATGAGAAGTCTGTTCTTTTTAGCTGCACTATAAGTATTGCACTATCCATTAAATAGCAAATGAAATAAATATATACAACTATTGAGCGTCATTTCTTTCCAAAATTTCGAAGGTGAGAGCACAGGAAATTTGTAGAAAAATAGAAAACACGGTAGAAACGCGAACAAACCTGAGATTACCGTGGCTCGAACCAACCGTATGACAACGGCGGCGGCATGCGCCATGACAGATGATACCTGCGACGCTTACGCGCGGTACATATGACACAACCGTACACATAACGCATAATTTGTATGTTACAAGTATGAAAAATCGCGCGCGCGTCCGCGTACGAGACGCATGTACGTTCGAGTAGCCACGAGGGCGACGACGCCGTGCGTAAAAATCTATAAAGCTGTTCGCGCGAATCCACGAGAGAAACCCGCGCCATAACCATAAGAGACAAGACGGAAAATCGCGCTCGCGACGAATTTTTCCTTGACAGAAAGGGAGCCGCGCGCGACATCGACGTCGACGTCGTCGTCGTGCGATCCAGCGATGACGACGGCGACGCGGTCGCGGGAAATCGCGATGCGACAGGTCGGTAGTCGCCGAACATATTTGCCAGTCGCGCGGCTCGTATCGGCATGTGACACTCTTGCGCTTGGCGACAATTTCGCGCGACACGTTACCGTGGCCGCGCTTACGCCGCGATCCCGTAGACTTTTTCTCAATAAAGCGGCACTTACGTGATAGGCACTTACCTCAAGACTCGTGAGACAGGTGACGGCGGCCGGACACTTTTGAGACGAGCCTGTTTTGCGCACGCTCTTCGCGCTGCGCACGTATGCAGTGTTGCCAAACGCATTCCGGACATGAGGAAAGGATCTATGGAGAATTACGATAGGGAATAACATGCTTCCCCCACTCGATGGCTATGGCTGCGTTCGGAAACATCACCCGTGTGCACACGAGTGTCGTTCTATCTTTGTTATTTACTAAAAGTTGAACAAAGATAGAACGATGCTCGGGTGCTGTTTCTGAACGTACCGTATATGAGGTTTGTTCGCGTTGCTTGAAATTCCCAAAAAGTTCTGCACTGAAAACGAGATGAATATATATTCCAATGTTGAAGAAAGTGAAAGCGAAGATACTGAGTGCAAAAAGTTCAAGCAACGCGAACAAACTTATGGCATATGGCTAATCGGTTTCCGGATAGAAAAGCGGACGATTGGTTCCGACGTGGATTCTTGCAGTGAATGCTGTGAACGGATTGGCTCTTGGCTTCACCAACTTTAAACATACCGCTGCAGACACAGAGTTACGCTCATAGGCCGGTATTCATAGTCCGTTCTTATATTCAAGATCGTCTTAAGTACGATCTTAAGATACTATGCGGCCATTTCATTGGTTGAATGGGATCTTAAGGCCGGTATTCATAGTCCGTTCTTATATTCAAGATCGTCTTAAGTACGATCTTAAGATACTATGCGGCCATTTCATTGGTTGAATGGGATCTTAAGGCCGGTATTCATAGTCCGTTCTTATATTCAAGATCGTCTTAAGTACGATCTTAAGATACTATGCGGCCATTTCATTGGTTGAATGGGATCTTAAGACGACCCAAGACCACACTTAAGACGATCTTGGATATAAGAACGGACTATGGCCGGTATTCATAGTCCTTTCTTATATCCAAGATCGTCTTAAGTGTGGTCTTGGGTCGTCTTAAGATCCCATTCAACCAATGAAATGGCCGCATAGTATCTTAAGATCGTACTTAAGACGATCTTGAATATAAGAACGGACTATGAATACCGGCCTACGTGTATCTTTACCCGCACTCCTTAAATAAAGGCAAACGCTCGGTCTAGATATACTATGTCTATGGTTACGCTAATGTAATGTACTGTGGTACTGTCACAGTATATACAGTAGCGCAACTCTCCCGATTTTGTGTTGGCCAAAACGGAGTGCGCATGCGCGAAATAAGTAAGTTGGCCAGTAACGCCATCTAAATTTCTCTCTCACTACTCTTTTTTTTCTACTCTTTCGTTCTCTCTCACACTAATTAAATACCCAAACACAGGACGCGGAAACGCTTGCCGCGCGGCAAAAGGAAATCCTATAAAACAGAGTGCAGTATCCTCGGAAGGAAACGTCGGTTATCGAGCTTGAGCCTTGTTACCGAAAATTCTGAAATAAGTAATCCTTTCCTTAACTCGCACGTGTGTTGCTTGTGTTCGTATATCTGCGAGAATCCGCGCTAGGTTAACGATCCACCATATTCGAGATTTTTATCTCCGACCGTATTTTTTTTTTGGTGAAAACAGGAATCCTCACGCGGCACCCAACCTGTCTTCAAAGATTCCTCATGTAACGAAGATATAAATATTAATGTTTTTGGCAGTTTCTTTTGGTTTTCATAAATTTTTTCATTGAAGGAACCTAATCTAACCGACGTTTCCTTCCGAGGATATTGTACTCTGTTTTATAGGATTTTCGCGTCCACTATGGGACGGAAGACGGAAGTCACAGAAGACGAAGGACGGAGTGACGGAATATTAAGTACTATCACAGTACGGGCCTCAGCACAATAAAAGGAATAAGGAACAGGGAATAGAGAACAGAGAACAACCGCATTAGAGGGAATGCGCGCACAACACTTGTGTACGCATTCCTTCCACTGCGGTTGTTCTCTGTTCTCTATTCTCTATTCCCTGTTCCTTATTCCTTTTATTATGCTGAGGAGCTGAGGCCCTAACACGGGGCTAAAGTCGCGCACGACTATAGGCTATAGCTATAGACCGTGGAGTGAGTGGTCTTGCGCATACGAGGTGACTTGTCGCATGTGCACGAGTCCTGAGAAAGATCTGATTTCATTGCGAAATCTTGTTCGCAATGAAATCGTATGCGATTTATATCTGCAAAATGTGTTTCTTATAAAAAAAAAAAGAAACTTGTGTTTTATAATATTAAAGTAATCAAGAAAAATAGTTTTACAGCTTATCTCTTGATTAAAAATCGTAATGAACTGATATTTAGACCGGATAAAATTAATATTTGACTCGAAAATCTTTAGAAGTGGAAGATGTTAATGACGCTACTTAACTTTCGATTTTATTCGGCTAATAAAATACTTGGAATATATATCGTTTATATATTCACAACACATACAACGGAAAATTAGATTATACTTGTAGCACTTAGTTGTACTCTGGTTAACAAACTAAGAAAAAAAAGATATATCGGAAATATGCAGATCTAATTAAAAACAAATAATAAGAAACATGCAAAATTGTATCTTTGTTTATCGTGTTGAAATTAATTAGTTTTATTTCACAATATCAACTCTATTAATATATACATTCTGTATAATAAAATATATTTTCAGAATAAATTATTGAAAACGATTTTTCACGGAATTTGCCTGAAACCTTTTAACTGCATTTTCCAATATATATGTCAACAATTTATCAACCATCGATAGTATCTGCCATCTAGGACTGTATGGTGTATCATCTAACACTTCTTTGTACAAAGTACCTTGCGATGTCATGTGATATACTGATTGCAATGTAACTTGTGGCTTCTCTTTTGGAAATGTTGATGGGAGATGAAAATGTATAAGAAAATGAAAGTCTCGATACTCCATCAGCATGCTAATCCAATTAAATTCTATAGCATCATATTCCAGTATACTACCACGCTGTGATACAATTAGAACTGTAATAAAGTTTCTCCTGCTTTCAAAACTTTGAACTACATTGTGTATCTACAATAAAAGACATAAATATTTTTTCGTAAATTATGTTATCTTTTACAATATATAAATATAAAGTTTTGTACCTTCTCTTGTATAAACTTCTTCACTTCAGGAACATAATCCATAAGATATTTGTTAGGTGGAAATGGTGGAATATGCAAAGATTCAGGTCCACCAAAAATATCTTCTAAGGTCTTAGACAGATAAAGTTGCGGTAAAATACGATTCCAATCTGGCCCACAAAATGTGACAATGAGCATAGCTTCATCATTTTGTGATTTGTTAATACGCGGAGGTAATTGAGAATAATCCATAACTATGCGAATTAAAAATTTTGCTTCTGTAGGCTTTGTTCCTAATGGTAACATCATCACTTCTATATCTTTTGTAAATATCTCTGTTTCACCAACAAGTGTGCTGTATTCAAATTGCAAACGATCTTGCTTTGCAAGTAAATGTAGCTGAAAATAAAAAAAAAAAAATTAGTTCTGGTATCAAATATCAATTTCTTATAAGATCTAAAGAATATATAATGAATTTTTTTGGTATCTTGAAGATTCATATATAATAATCTCGTAGATCAATAAAAGCTATATAATGGCAATTATTGTGCTTACCTGATATTCTTTGTAATACAATAATAATTCGTTTAGCACATTGAGTAGTGCATCAGTATCATTAAGATTCCATTTAGCAAGACTAGGTACCCTAGTAGACAAGATATCAATATCTGGGTCTGCTAAAAAATTTTGATCGTTGAATATAAAGTCTGGGCCCATCTCAGGATATTGTGAATCAAATAATACATTCCAGATAAGATGCTCTCCAGCATAGGGGATTGATAACTTGAAGCAATCATTTTTGCTTTTATTACAACTTGATGATGCTGAACCCAATTTTATCAGACCACAACATACTCCTTGAGAACACATAATATACAATCACGATGAAAAAACTAGACTTAATTATTGAATAAAATTAAGACATAATAAAAATTAACTTACCAAGTCTTTTGGTTTGCAAAACACGCTTCAAAAGTGGTTCTATATAGGAATCTATAGTGCTCAAGAGAGGATGGTGTTGATTTAGCATCGTACTGTAAAAATTAGAAAAATTATAATCGCATAATCTAGATGATTCAATGTTTCAATCTACTTTGGACTGTTTTTATACCAGGCTCTTAGTTTTTATCTTTAATAGTGTATATAATTAAAGCGATTTTCGTAACATTCCTTTTTATACAATTCTATTAAACATGTCATTGTTTCTGCAAATTGAACATTTCTCGACCTCTATGTACGTACTCTTTGCAATGGTTCAATCAGCAATTATTAAGAAATAATTAAAAGCGCGAAATATATTACATCCCGCGATCCTAACAGGATATATATACATTTTATAATCACGTAATTATTAAATGAATATACTTCGCTTTAGACGATGTTGTCACCAATGTCGACTGCTCTTAGATATTAGTTAACTCAGGTTAATTATAATAAACATTCAGTCAGTTTATTTTTCTTTCTCGCTTCGTATTATTGCCATGAATATAAGCGAAAAGGAGAAGAAACATTCCCTGAAATATGATTAGTTATAACCATAAAGTTTATAAATTCGAGAAGGATAGTCAAATCAGTTCCTATTCGATGGCCAATAAAATTTGACTAAGGGCTCCTGCACACAGGACGCGTCAACGTTACGCGTGGCAAGAGGTGACGCGGTAGCCAATGGCCTAGTTTACACCAAATATTTTAATATATATTAAAGAGAATAGTACACATATTATATATATATATATATTAAAGGTCAAAGTCCAATACTACGACTCGGCTATTTTCTCCGGAAAATGTTAGGTGACCAGTGACAGTGACAGAGACTGATATATCAAATTTGATTGTGAAAGAAAGAAGTGTCATTACGATACTTATACAAAATGCTTTCTCTCCTGAAAAATTGCGCGTTGGCAAAACAAGGAATTAATTATGGTATGGAAAGTCATTTTATATTTTATGAATTTATTAAATATAATTAATTAAGTAGAGAAATGCAGATTATGCGATTAGTACAAAGTTCACATATACATGAGAGAGTGGATATTATGAATTATATTTTTATAATCATACTAAGTAATTATTTTTCCCTTGCAGCATACAATTATGCGATATTTATTTTTATCATGCATTTCTGCAACACATTATATCATGTAATCATACAACATTTACAATAGATCTGACAAATTTAAATTAATATATGTTTGAATTAGTGTAATATTTACTATTAACATTACCTGACTCATCATATTATTGCTTTAATATTTCTAATTGTATCTGATGTTTTTAGCAGAAGCTGTTACCCGTTATTCTGGAATTTTCATAAACAAGACTTATTCTACAAAAAGCGACAATGCTCCAAAAAATATTGTATTCATCGACGGAGTGCGGACTCCATTTTTACAATCTGGAACTCACTACAAGAATCTTCTGGCATATGATCTTGCAAGACATTCACTAGTGTAAGTTAAAATCAATTCAATAATGTATAAATAAATTATAAGAAATATTGTCTTCACAAGAGATAATTTATACCTGTGTTTTATTTTTTTTTATTGATAATGTTTATTCTAACTGTAAGAATAATAGAATTTATTATTCACTATTTTAGGGGCTTACAACAGAAGATCGGGTTCCCTAAAGAAATAGTTGATTACATTGTGTATGGCACAGTATTGCAAGAAGTACGAACTTCCAATATTGGAAGAGAAGCTGCTATAGCTGCAGGATACAGCGAACATACTCCTGCACATACAGTAACGATGGCGTGCATTAGCAGTAACCAGGCTATCACTACTGGCATGGGTTTAATCGCTTGCGGTGTTTATGATGCAATTGTAGCAGGTGGAGTCGAATTCATGTCAGATATTCCGATCCGACACAGTCGACGCATGAGATCATTGATGCTGCAAGCAAACAAGGCAAAAACTTTAGGAAACAAATTAGCTCTTTTGGCCAGTATCAGACCAGCCTATTTCGTACCAGATGTAAGTAGGCATGATTTTTTCTTCAAGAAAATAACGCGAAATATAAATGTTCTATGCATTTTATAAGAGTATAATACTCTTATTATAAAATAATGGAACTTTTCTCGTCTTATGAATGCTTTTTTTACAACAATTTATTTCTATATAGCTACCAGCTGTGGCAGAGTTTTCAACTGGTGAAACCATGGGACACAGTGGGGATCGTTTAGCTGCGGCTTTCGGTGTGACACGCAAAGAACAAGACGATTACGCATTGCGCTCTCATACTTTAGCCGCGCGCGCTCAACAGCAAGGACTTTTGTCGGATGTAGTGCCTTATAAAGGTATATTAACGTTTTTTTCATTTAGGCCTGGTTACACCAATGTTATTTTGGCTTTAAGCGAGATTTAAATCTTTTGGCAATAACTAACGTTATTTGGCTATAATTTAATTGTTGATTAATTTATAGTCTAAAGCGTAAAGCCGAAAGCCAAAAGTTTTAAATCTCGCTTAAAGCCACAATAACATTAGTGCGAGCAGGCCTTAATTCTTTCAATATTATATATATATATATATATATACTTATTTTCATCTCATACTTAATTTTTCTGCAGTACCGAACGTTAACGAAGTTGTCGACAAAGACAATGGTATTCGCGTGTCTACAGAAGAACAGTTGGCAAAACTAAAACCTGCATTCGTTAAACCTTACGGAACTGTCACTGCGGCCAACGCGTCTTTCTTGACCGATGGTGCATCCGCGGCATTAATGATGAGAGAGGACAAGGCTCTTCAACTTGGTTTGAAGCCCAAGGCATACCTGCGAAACTTCACTTACGTATCCCAAGATCCAGTCGATCAGTTGCTTCTGGGACCATCATATGCAATACCAAAGGTATTCACAATTCTTATCAATATTAATTTGCCATTTTAATAAATAACTAAAATATATATAATAAATATATATATGTATATATACAAGACTATATATATAAAATAATTCATGACATATAAAATAAAAATTGTTAACAAATTACACAGATCCTGGATAAAGCAAAATTAAGCATAAAAGATGTAGGAGTATGGGAAATACATGAAGCGTTTGCCGGACAAATCTGTGCTAATTTAAAAGCGTTAGATTCGGATTTGTTCGCACAAAAATATTTGAATAGGAACTCAAAAGTCGGAATACCAGATCTGAGTAAGTGGAACGCTTGGGGTGGATCCTTGTCAATCGGTCATCCGTTTGCTGCTACGGGAGTAAGATTAGCGACACATACTGCTAATCGACTTATCAAAGAGGATCAACAATTCGGACTTATCGCGGCCTGTGCTGCTGGTGGACAGGTAGATCAAAGTTTATGCCCAATATGAAATATATAATTTTTAATATCTAATAATTTTCATATATTATACATTCTTTTTATTTTTTATATTTGTTAATATTTTATTTTATAGGGAGTTGGTATGATTATGGAAAGATATCCTGGTGCTACAGTTTGACCTAGTTTTTAGAAAAATGGAATTGATATATAAAAATAAAAAACGGAAAAGAGAAAATATTTTTCTACTCGAGGAGATATATAAATAATCATCTGGTATTGTTGCAGATTTTATAAGAAAATAATTTTGTAATAAATTGTGTTTATATACAATAGAGATATTAAATTGTAAAATGTTACAGCACTGTGTGAAGTATATTGCTCCTTTCCTGCTACTCGAGTGAATTATGTAGAAAAGACGGCAATAAATTCGCAGTCAGATGATGCCTCACACCATTGTCCAATATCTCCTTTATATCCTGGCACCCTTGTACTGCGCGTTGTTTGAGCGCTTCCAAACGTGATAAATGTAATCTCTGCCCTGCTCCATGTGCTACTACTATCAAACCACTCCCATCTACTTCAACTTCGTTATTTGTTTCTGGTAATGCGACAATAGACAAGGTAACTCCTGGTGAACATTCCTCTACAAAGTTTGCATCTAATACTCCTGTTGCTAATGTTTTATCTTCTTCTTCTGTTGTCAATTTGTTAATGAGAGATACGGTACAGCCTACAGCATAATTCTGTAACAAGAAGTTTATTTTGCAAATAGTTATATAAAGTTTGCATTCTCCGTATAAAGTATGTAAAAAGGCGAACATATTTTTTTAGATATCAACCTTAATTGGAATTCCAGCGTCGATCAACGCAAGAGTTGATGCGTTTACAGATGCACAATAATCACTACCATCGACTTGTAAAACTTCTACGAAGACATCAATTTGAGAGCGTGGATATAATTCTAAGTGTATTATGGCTTCCATCGCATGGCGTAACTGAGCCGATCTCTCTTGAGACTTCCAATCCCCCCTGGGTCTTCGCTTCCGTTCTCCAGAGGTAAAACTAAATACAGCCATACTATACTGGCAATTTATCAGAGCTTTTGTACTATTTCTTGATACGTTGCTTTTTGGCTAAATTATATAATAAAAATAATAGAAATTACACTGCAGTTTACAACGATATATATATAAAACGATATTTTAAATAACTATATCCATGTTTTTACATTGGAGAGAAAAAAAATATAAGAGTGAGAAAACACAGTATGTTAAAAATAAAATAACGATATATATATAAAACGATATTTTAAAGAACTATATCCATGTTTTACATTGGAGAGAAAAAAAATATAAGAGTGAGAAAACACAGTATGTTAAAAATAAAATTACTTGTCTTTTGATATAATTTTTCTAAAACATACATTTGTAAGTGCATGTATTTATAACTTCTCCTAACTGAGATGTCATATATTTAATAGTTAACGCACTTCTTCAAATACAATCATAGATATTTTAGATTAATTCGAACCTGATGAGGACCATATACTGCGGCTAATACTTTCGTATTGCCATGCTCTATGTACGCACTGCCGTCAGCTTGACCAAACACTCCCATTCGCATACGGATCTGCCTCAATTCTAATGCCCGTCTACCATCAGTGCGTAACCCGCCTCGGCTGTCCTCCTGATCCGGATCCGTCATCTTTTTTCAATTGACGCTATGGATACAAGTTAAATCGTGGATCTAAATATACACGTGGATATAGATATCGCCATTTATTTACAAACGATAGGAAAGTCATAACCTAGCACAGAGTATCGAACGTATCGCGCATGTTCACGCATATCGATATATGTATATCGATATATCGAATGTGCACGTGCAAAGAAAAATGTAACTTTATTCCAAAAAAAATACAAAAAATAAAAGAGAAGAATTCGCAGCATAATGATGTATGTACGACACATGTGCACATAAATAATATATCTCACGTTTTAAGAACGTGCGATAAACATAATCGACATGTTGAGCCGAACATTGATTGCGTTCTCGAGGTTTAAAATTCGATGTCATTATTGGTAAACAAACATGAGATTCGTGATTCGTTCAATTTGCATATTGGGGTATGAAGAGGATCAAGATCGTGCCGGACAGGCCGAATCGCCTGTTCGAGATCTGGTTGGAGGAATGGAGGAACGATGCGAGGCTCCGAAACTCCGAGCTGTGCAATCAGTTCACGAAAGCTTTGGATTCGCTGAAGCGATACCCGCTTCCATTGGAATCCGGTAAAGAATGTATAATTTTGCAACATTTCGGCACAAAATTATGCTCGATGTTGGACAAGAAATTGGAAGAGCAAAAAAGACACGAATCCGCTAAAGCAGCTGGCGTTCGCTTTTCCAAAGCTATTGATAATGCGGACTGTATTACTGCGTCCAGGAAGCAACCTGTAGATAAGGTTGTTGAAATACAGGAGAAAACAGCAAGAGTGGTCAGACAAGCTAAGAACACAAAACAGAATGCATCGAAAAAATTAGTAAATGTAAATGAAATTGCATCAAAGGAAAGTGATAGGCAAATTTATTTAGAACCTAATACTTTCGATATTATATTATTGGTGGACACCCAAGAAACTTGCGGGTGAGTATTTATAATGTAGTCAACTTATGCCGTTATCTATAAAAAGCTTTCAACTATATGGGGTTTATTTCAGTGGAAAAACAAAGCCTCAACATGATGCTACGCTTATGGAATTGACACAGCTTGGTGTATTGTTTGAAGTACGTCATTTGAAGGTTGGCGATTTTACATGGATTGCCAGATGTAGAGAAACAAAGGATGAATTGGTTATACCTTATATAATAGAGAGAAAACGAATGGATGATTTAAGTGCTAGCATTACAGATGGGAGGTTTCATGAACAAAAGGTATTTAGGGATGAAATTACCTTTTTATATCCTTGTTACTGTATACTTAATTGTCTATTTCTTAATTCCATATTTCAGTTTCGATTGAAGCAATCTGGTATTGAGAATCTCATGTATATAGTGGAGAGTATCGACAAGAGTTCCCGATTTTCTATACCGCTCCCGTCATTGTTACAGGCTTCTGTAAATTGTCTAATACAAGATGATTTTACTGTAAAATATACAAGAAATCATAAAGATTCTATGTCATATTTATCATATATGACAAAGACTCTAATTAAAATCTACAAGGTGTGTAAGTGACATTGTGCATATAATTGTATTATAAGATATATATATATATATTGTACAGTTGGATGTAAGAAAGAGCATCTTCTTCAGACTAATGATTTGGATAGCACAATACGTCTTATAGAATTCAAAGAATTCAATAAAGCGTCTTCTAAACAGAGAGTATTTATTAGAAATTTTATATATTAGAAAATAATTTATATAAATAAAATTCTATGATTTTTTATCGATATATTTCTCTTTCAGAAATTTAAAGTAAACGAGATGTTTATTCGCCAATTATTACAACTAAAAGGCATGTCCATAGATAAAGCGACAGCAATTGTAGAACGTTATCCCTCGCCACAGATTCTGATCACAGCTTTGGAAAATTCTGCTAAAGATGAGCAATTATTAGCAAACATTCAAGTCGGTGACAAAAAACGGCAGCTCGGACCTACCATTAGTAAGGCTGTTTATCAGCTTTACACTATGAACGAGCTGAGTTGACTAATAAAAAGATGCATATCTGGGATATTCGTTTATACCCATCCCATGTAAATAATATTCAACAATTTTCGCACATTTTCATCGCTATTATACATCAAAAGATATTCTTTCTAGGTATTCAGTAATAACGATCTTTCATATAGTAAAAAATTATTGTAATAAAACAATTGGAGTGTACATATAAAAAAGTACTTTAATATAACTATCTAGAGCTTTTCTTAAAAGTCAGAGAGAAAATTCGTTATAAATAAGTAAAATATGTCTTATACTGCTGCTTCCACAATGTGGCATATATCACGCACATTACCTTCTGTAAAAGTAATATTCTTGTGCCGTAATATTCGAGAAATAGAGAGAAATTTTCAGGTGGGGAAAAGTCTGAAAAATAGCGAAAGGTCAGGTAGAAAATTCGTTATATTAATTTTCTTATTTCCGGAGGAAAAAAAGATTGCGCTACATCAATTTTTTGTGCTCGTCTGCGTCTTTCTCATGAATATATAATATTCGAAGAGGTGGATCGATGCTATTAGTAACTTAATACAATTGCGTACGGAAAGTGTAAATACGCGTTCGGCAAATAAGAGGCCAATTTGCGATACTTATTTCCCCTCGCGCTGAGGGAAGAGAATTTTCTGGCGTGAAATATAGTAACAGAGAGAGGGAGACGATTATCGCGTGTCCCAGACATTTCTCAGTCGTCGTCGGACCCCCGAAGTAGATGGAATTCTCTCTGGACCGGTACTACAAGTTGAATCGCCTGCTGTTGTCCGTTATCGGATTATGGCCATATCAGAATGCGATAAACGCTTGGATCCAACGAGTGCTTACAGCTTCTTTTATGATCTGGAGTATAGTCGGTCAGGTATCTTGATATAAATCTGTAATGTCTTTTTCGTTGACGTTTCGAAACTTTTATTAAATTTTATTCACTTGATCCAATATTCATATTTTACATTCATAGCTTAAATATATATTCGATAGACATTTAATCTTTCTATTTTCCCCAATAAACTTTTTTTTATGATTCAAAGAATAAGTAATGGAAAATAGATGTTTTTCTAGATAGTTAAGATGTATATGTCAGAAATGACTGTGGATTTTACACTCGACTGTATGCCCGTTATCATTTCTTGTATTGGTATAATACTGCAATTTATTGACCGTATAATGATTACTGACAAAGTAAGAAATATTTGATATGAATGTTTCTGTGTAACTGACCAAAATGTGATATAATAAATAATAATATCGTTTTTTTTTTTTTTGTTACGATATGACTTGCGAACGGAATGAACTTTTTACTTTTTAGTTGAGAAGTTTACTCGATCATATTAAAGCCGATTGGGAACGCACTAGGTCTCAGGATGAGATTAAAATTATGCGAAAATATGCCGCGAGCGCAAAAATAATCACGACATTATTTTCGTGTAAGTGAAATCGTGGTCTTAGTATTGTAAAGCACGCAAAAGAATCATAATATACACGGGAGATTAACATTTTATTTCTAATATTATTATCATTCTTGATATTTCATTCGAAAGATAATTGTTTCTAGATTGTTTCTGGTATTTAATTAATTAATTTTAATTGATTTTACATTTTTCAGTTTATGTAATCGTAGGTACAAGTGTGTATATCATTATCGCGAGTCTCCCGCAGATTCTCGATGTATTTCTACCGTTGAACGAGTCACGCTCGCGCGAACATCCGTTTCACGTCGATTTTTTCCTCGACGAAGAAAAATATTTTTATCTTATTCGAATTCAAATGTATTTTATGTTATTGTTGGCAATGGGAATAATCCTTGCCAACGGGACCATATTCGTTGTTTACACGCAACATGCCAGTGGAATGTTTACCATACTAGGGTATTGCGCTTTCTTCTATACATTTTTAGTTCATAAAACGTAAATTTTTTATATTTACATTGCTTAATATTTAATATAATTTGTGATCGCGCTTAACTTTTGGGCGCCAATTAATTATGAGAAATAACTACTTGCGTGTAAATGTACGTGTACGATCATTTCATCACATATTCATCAAATATCTGAAAATATATAGCACCAAATAATATATAATAATAACTTAGCATACATAAAACATAAACCAAAATAATTAGATACATACATATATAGTTAACGTTGTATAGAAAAGCATGACGATCAATCGAATTAAAAGACATACTGAAAAGTGAGATAATAAGCGTGCTCACAGATGCGAAGGGTTCAATCCAGGAATGAGATAAGTCCACTGATGTCCGTTCTTACATGTTTATTTTAAATATTATATGTTGCATTTAAAAAAAGATAGATTTTATAAAATATACATTTATCCCATTTTTTTTTTGCATTGAATCCTTCATATGGAGCTATATGTCGAAAATTTATCGTATTGTTCTTATGCACATTATTTATATAGGTGCCGCGCAGAGCGGTTATTTAGCGAACGTTATTCTAAGGCTAGACGATCCATCCGTGGAACTGAAAAAGATTACAGGAGCATTGTTCTTTTTGTCGAGGATCATCGCAGCGTTATACAGTTAGTAATCTTTTGACAATATTGTACGTACTTGCTGATGTGTACATGTAAGATGAATACAAAGTGATAATGATAAAACGGGGACCTCTTCGTTTCTCTTCCACAGGTACGTTCTACGCCGAATAAATATATGACATACTGCAAGTACCAATTTTTCTTATCGAGACTAATTGTAAGACTTGATCACGTTTTATTAATCCGCCAACGTTCTTACTGTTGTATCAAGGTTTGTGGACATTATTCAATCGAGCTATAGTTTGACCCTCTACACTGAATATTTGTTCTTTATGATCCTGATAGGCCTGACATTGGTACAAGTGAGTGTTCTATACACTAAATTAATTAATCTATAATTTTTTCCGTGTGCGCGCATAAATAGAATCGTTAAACGAAATTAACATGCAATGATAAAAAAAAGCTGCGAGAAGAGATGTTAAAAGACAAATCAGCGGAGCCAAACATTGTTGTTTAGATAATTAAATTCTCCGGATTATCGGATCGGCCAATTAGATCGTTAGCTTTCGTCGTCGGACAATTATTTTATCTGCTTATGTTTAGCTACATGGGTCAGCATATAATTGACACGAGTACACAGTTGTCCATGAAGATGTGAGTATCGCGAAACACGGGTGCATATTTCGCACAACGATATATCGATTAATATGTATATGTACACGCACATTTCGCGCTCATTGACGCGCAATATTTTATTAAGCGAGAAATATCTATATATAAATATATAAAAGAATACGTTTTAATCGTACGTAATTGAACGTAAATCTCGTAGATATTGCGGAAAATGGCACAATATGTCCGTGTGGAAGCAAAAGATTATGTTATTCGTTATGATAAGATGTATGCGAACGGTTTCCATTAATTCATACAGTATATATACTCTGAGTTTAGAAACTTTCTCAATGGTAAGCAATATCGGCGATATATTATGATTATAAAACGCTCTCCCTTTCCTTAATAATGTCACTGTGACTTTTGTTTCAAGATCATACAATCGGGCATATCGATTTGTATGTTACTAAAAAGTGTAGCAAACAGTTTGTAAATTGTTCGCAAATAGTAGTAACGTTTTTGTACGTATTTGATATTCATGAAATTATCACAATACATTTGTTTACGTTTCAAAGCTCAAGCAGAGAAACGCTCTATTTTTCCCATCTTATTCGAATACGCATCTGCAAAGATAGCGGTTGATATGTAAGAACTATCCCCTCTTTCTCCATTTCCCTAATAATATACATTATTTACATAATTTGCATAAAAATACAATGTCACACAAATTACGAGCTATAATCGCAAAATGTTTTTTCGTGCCTCTTCGTTTCTGACGATCGATCCATAAAATTATCACACGTTTTCCTCAGCGCATAAAACTTCTCTTCAAGGTATAAATAGCACATTGAAAAAAATTCTAAATGTAAATGTATAGTATAAGTGTAACGCAAAAATATGTTTTACCATTTTCTTTTAATTCTGAACAGAAAGAGAAAGAAGCAGCACATCAAATTTTTATTATTAAAAACATTTAGTCTTTATGTAAAAATATGGATTTATTTTATTTTATTTAAAAATATTACTAAGAAATGAAGGATGCATACATGCACTGATTATCTGCGAAAAGAAGGAGAAACATAGTGAGAAGAGAGAAAAATTTTTAGAACTTTTAAAAAATAATATCCGCAAATAGATATGAGAATATGAAATGGCTAGCATAGATTAATACAGTATAATTTTGATAATCTCCGAAATAAATCTATCGAATTTAATATCATAAAATTAACATATGAGATATATCGTCAGTGAATTGTGAATTCTAGAATATTCATAAATACATGATTTATGGACCATGTCTCATCATCAGTCTGATTTTCATTTTCAGAAGGACGATAAGAAAAAAGGACAGAGAGAAATTTAATGTACAATTTTATTATATTAAAAAAATTTATTAGAGACGACTATTTTTTGAGATGATAACATTATCACTGGAAGGAACGTAGTACCGTAAAATAAGACATCGACGTTTTCAAAACCTTTAAAAAATATTAAATCTCTCGCCGTATACTCTTTTATATAATTATTCCAAGTGTTACATATATATATATATATAATTATAAAATAAATACAAGTATAAAATTTTACTTTACCGCGCTAAAACTTTCGATTGATAAGGTCATGATTTTGCCGGCAGTTATTTTGCAAGGTGATATAGTTCTGCTCATAATTAGAAGAAGGATCTTCTTACATTTTTGTGAAGTACAATACCATTTTCCCCTGCAACTGTAACACAAAGAGATTCATGTTATTATGGATATGACAATTAGTGATAAAAACGTTTACAAGTGTAATATTTGTGCTTTGTGATAAAAAGAACATTTCAGTCAATTTAACACAAAATGAAATTGAATCGCGGTATATGTGTGTGTATTACAAAATACGAAAGAATTAATTAAAAATAAATGACAATGTATCATACAGCTCGAATAAATTCTAACATGCATTCGTATGGAACATTGCTGGAGTTCAATAGAAATTGGCCCTGCCAGAATTGTAGAAAGAGATGAACGATTTGCGCAAAATAGATAGACAAAGGTGTTGCAATACTGCCCGCGTTGTTTAAATTCATTATCACCTAGAAGACAAATTTAACTTCATGAAATGAAAAATTTCTTAACTTCAATTAGAATTAATTGATTTCAGAGGAAGTATATATGTGCAACGTTCTGAAAAAATCCTGCTCGAAATTCCAGATTGAAATACTGTCTTTCTTTTTCTTATTAACTTTTTTTTATTAAATTAGTTATAATTAAATTGCTTTGGTAGCTGCAAAAATGGATATTGATTCATACCTGTATACCGGATAAACTGCCCACAAGTATATTCACATTTACGCTTAATAGAAACATATTTGTAAATATAGACTCGATCAGATTGGCAAATCTGCAAAATCACGAATCTCAACGTATTTACAGATAATATAATCGAAAATACCGATTTATAGCGAATATTATTTGCTTAAGAAAATGATTAACAGTAGAAGAGAGAAGAGATTACGCCATTAACACGTACTCCAAAACGTGAAGATGTCTACGTAGACAGTTTAGTGCCATGTTATAATTGTCGTCTTTTATTTTTTTTACCCCTAAATGTAAATTGGCATCATCATTTTTGCCGATGTTCTCCAGTATGTGTCTGGAAGCGTGTACAAACGTTCAAAAGCGTAAAGATATTCTTATCTTAATTTTTTATCGTCAGTTTTGGGTCATCGTTGATGCCCAATATTCTTACCCGATAATCGAAAACATTCCGCAGGCATGCTGGATCATAGTATAATAGAAGCCATCAACCGCGATCGTGGCGATAAGGTGAGCGAATACAGCTAGACAACAGTGGAGCATTATCAAATAAAAATGCTGATCCAATTTCTCGCCGTATTCGACGCGATAGGGCAATTTCGACGCTCCTGGTATCAATGATTTTGTTATGTTCTCGATATCCTTCTTCAGTAGCGTCGTGATGAAAGGCCTGAGTATGTGGAACATTGCCGGAACAAGTATAATTACTAGAATGTTACATGAACAATATATATTGTATGAAAGAGTTTTTTTGGATAAATGTTTAAGTTTATTTTAATACACATTAAATGAATTATTTTAAAGAGAATAGATGCGCAATAAAAATTTGAGAACAATGGAAAGATTTTTTGAATGTCTTTTATATTTTTTTCGAAATATTTTTAAGCTCAACATTGAAGTATTTACATAATAAAAAAAAAAAATCATTTCTCTGCAGATACACAAAAGGCGTCTTTCCAGAAATATAATTTTATCAATTGGCATAAACTACAATATCTTTATAAATTCTTTCTCATTCTACCAATACGTACTCGCGTAAACTTTCGTCATATACTGTCCGTATTCGGTGTATTGCCGCAAAATAGCCTTCTCGATATCCGTGTTCAGCGATAGCCAATCCTCCTCTATCGTCTTAAAACAGGCTTTTATCTATAAATATACACTCGCGCTATTTTTCTCTTGTATAAAACTGCATCAAGTGTTTAATTACGTGACGTTAATTGTACCACTGTATTCATGTGCAATCCTCGATATACTTACTTTTTTATTGTTTATCATTAAAATCACTAACTTAGAGCTGAATAATATAGTGATTGCTATCGAAGGCACGCACTCGAACACATCGTCTATGTCGATCGAATCGTTTAGCAGATATTGCACCTATGTTTAAATCAGTATCGCAAAATATATCGATAAAATTGAAAAATTGGAAAATGAAAAAATGTGTAGTTCCTTCCGCACGTGAGTTGATTTTAATAAATTCTCTATATAAATAACAAACGCTTTGAGAGAACGCGATATACTAAAGGTGCAATGATACCTGGGGTATAAGGATACTGAAGGAGAACGTAAACGTCGTCACGAAATGCAAACACTTAGTGCCGATCGTGTGATATGGCCATATTCCCACTAATGTCATATACATCCTGAGTACCACATAATAGTGACTTTGCCAAATGCTCCTTTGCGTGATCATCGTCAGAAATATTAGGCGAACGATCTTCTTTTATTTGTGAATTCAGTGTAAAGCCCGTGTATATCAACGATTCCTTGTGTTACGACGTGTATATGAGGCATGTGTATATGTCTTCTTGTCATTATAATAATGGACGCGTAATTATTCTCCTCTAGCATGCCCTCCTCTTTCTCCTCCCCCTCTTTAATATTACACGCGTGAAGTCTCTTTGGTAAGAACTGCAACAAACTGAATTTCTAAATAGCGACTATACCTAAAGATTGCGTACTTGGAATTAAGTCGTGAAACAAAACACGCAGTGTTTTCTGATAGTTATTACGAATTTGTGATAAAATGTACACGTTCTAAGATTAAAACTTTCCGTATATCATCGATATATATATTCTCGATATTTTTAAATTAATTCCAAATTAATAGCAAAAACTGTCACGATAAAGTCACGTGTAATTTTTAAAATTTTATTAACAATCTGGATCGCACAGATGATGTCGGTATAATCAATTGAAGGAGCGCAGCAACGTAAAATAACACATCGACGTTTTTAGAACTTTCAAGGAATGGCTAATTATCTTCTTAAAAAAATTAATTTATAATAAGATATTATAGAGATAAAGTCGGAAATAATAGCATAGTTTTACTTACTGTGTCAAAGCTTTCAATGGACAGAGCCACAATGTTGCCAGCAATTATTCTATACAATGATATCGGTCAATTCATGATAGAGAGATGGAGTTCTCCCCAAAGTATAATATTCCAATTTTTGTTGTGCAACTAAGAGAAACAGGATTAATTACGAAACAAACGAGAAGCGAAAAATCTAGAAAAAAATTGTCTTCATTTATTTCATCTCAATATACATATATGTATATACGTGTATGTATATATACATATATATATAAAAGAAAAAAATAAAAAAAAATTTTTTTATTTGTTTTGCACATTTTATATACATATATGAAGAAATTGCCATAAAAAAAAAAAAAATTAATAAGAAACGGAGCGAGAACCAAAGCGCAAATTATATCCGTGTAATTATTTATAGCAATTCACAAGTAAATCATGTTAAAATCACGTCGTAAAAAATATACAGAAGCGTTAAATTTTTCGATTTATCTCGGAGTTTTTTCGATAGTTCAAAATAAAAGAAAAAAAATTAGAAAAATACAACAATTAAATTATGAAGGTATCAACATGAACAAACATATGCGCATTCTTACATAGATTCGGGCGTAAATTCCTTGCGAATGTTCGCCGTTGGTCAAATTATTTATACATTCTCTTTCGATGCAACATGGAGATGACATAGTAATCGCGCGAAGAACATAAATATTACTATTGCTATTACTTACCTGTATTTTCTTTCGTGTGTCTACATTTTTATAATTTCCTATTTTATTAACTCTCTCCGCAAAGACATATTTATATATACATATATATATTTTTTTATCAATAGCATCTACATGAATCGATTTTCAGATTAGGTGTTTTTTAAAAAAACGCATCGGATAATTCCGCTTTTAGACACTTAATGTTTCTTTTGAAATAATTGGAAAAGAAATAATAAAATAATAATAACACATGAATAATATAGGGAAGATAGCAAATGTATGTGAGAACATGAGAGAGCCTGCAAAGATTAATACAACATAATTTCGATAGTCTCTGAAATTTAAATCTATCGAATTTAATATTATAAAATTAATATATGAAATATATCGCCAGTGAACTGCAAATTCTAAAATATTCATAAATCATGATTTGTGGGCCATGTCTCATCATCAGTCTGATTTTAATTTTCAGAAGAACGATGACAAAAAAAGACAAAGAGAATTTTCATGTACAATTTTATTATATACTAACCAAATTTATTAGTAATGACTACTTTTCTTGAGATGACATTATCACTGGAAGGAACGTAGTACCGTAAAATAAGACATCGACGTTTTTAGAACCTTTAAAAAATATTAAATTTATCGTCGTAAAATCTGTACTCTTTTATATAATTACTTCAAATGTTATGTATATAAATAATTATAAAATAAATACAAGTTTACTTTACCGCGCTAAAACTTTCGATTGATAAGATCATGATTTTGCCGGCAGTTATTTTGCAGGGTAACATAGTTCTGCTCATAATTAAAAGAAAAATCTTCCTACATTTTCGTGAAGTACAATACCATCTTCCTCTGCAACTGTAACACAAAGCGAGATTCATGTTATTATGGATATGGCAATTAGTGATAAAAACATTTACAAGTGTAATATTTGTGCTTTATGATATAAAGGCCATTTCAGTAAATTTAACACAAAATGAAATTGAATTGCGGTGTGTGTGTGTGTGTGTGTGTGTGTGTGTGTGTGTGTGTGTATTACAAAACTGAAGGAATTAATTAAATATAAATGGCAATGTATCACACAACTCGAAAAAATTCTAACATAGATTCGTATGGAACATCGCTGAAGCTCAATAGAAATTGGCCCTGCCAGAATTGTAGAAAGAGATGAGCGAGTTGCGCAAAATAGACAGATAAAGGTGCTGCAATATTGCTTGCGTTGTTTAAATTCATTATCACCTGGAAAACAAATTTAACTTCTTGAATAGAAAAATTTCTTGACTTCAGTTAGGATTAATTTATTTCAGGAGAAGTATATACACATATATACAATGTTCCGAAGAAATTCTGCTTAAAATTGCAGATTAAAATACTATCTTATATTTTCATTTTATCAACTATTAATTGTAATTAAGTTATGGATATTCTTTGGGTTGATGCAAAAAAGAATATTGATTCATACCCGTATACCGCATAAACTGCCTCCAAGCATATTTATATTTACACTTATCAGAAACATATTCGTAAATATAGACTCGATTAATTTAGCAAATCTGCAAATTATGAATCTCAATGTATTTACAGCTAATATAATAAAAAATACCGATTTATAGCGGATATTATTTGCTTAATAAAATGATTAACAGTAGCAGGGAGAGAAATATCACGTCATTAACACGTACTCTAATACGCGAAGATGCCTACGCAGACAGTTCAGTGCCATGTGATAATTGTCATCTTTTATTGTTTTTATCTCTAAATGAAAATTGTCGTCATCATTTTTGCCAATGTTTTCCAACATGTTTCTGGAAGCGTGTAAAAGCATTGGCGCAAGATATTTTTATCTAAATTTTTTATCAGTTTTGGGTCATCGTTGATGCCCGATATCCTTACCCGATAATCGAAAACATTCCGCAGGCATGCTGGATCATAGTATAATAGAATCCATCAACCGCGACCGTGGCGATAAGATGAGCGAATACAGCTAGACAACAGTGAAGCATTATCAAATAAAAATGCTGATTCAATTTCTCACCATATTCGACGCGATAGGGCAATTTCGACGCTCCTGGTATCGATGATTTTGTTATGTTCTCGATATCGTTTTTCAGTAGCGTCGTGATGAAAGGCCTGAGTATGTGGAACAGTGCCGGAACAAGCATAATTACTAGAATGTTGCATAAATAATATGTATTGAATTAAGAAGTTTTCTTTGATAAATGTTTAAACTTATTTTAATACATTTTAAATGAATTGTTTTAAATAGAATAGATGCGCAATAAAAATTTAAGAACAATGGAAAGATTTTTTAAATGTCTTTTATATTTTTTTCGAGATATTTCTAAGCTCAACATTGAAGTATTTATATAATAAAAAAAAATCGTTTCTCTGCAGATACACAAAAGACGTCTTTTCAAAAATGTAATTTTATCAATTGGCATAAACTACAATATGTTCATGAATTCTTTTTCATTTTACCAATACGTACTTGCGTAAAATTTCGTCAGATATTGTCCGTATTTGGTGTACTGTTGCAAGATAGCCTTGTCGATATCCGTATTCAGCGACAGCCAATCCTCCTCTATCGTCTTAAAACAGGCTCTTTTATCTATAAATATACACTCGCGCTATTTTTTTCCTTCTATAAAACTGCGTCAAGTGTTTAATCACGTGACGTTAATCGTACCACTGTATTCATGTGCAATCTCGATATACCTACTTTTTTATTGTTTATCATCATGATCACTAACTTAGAGCTGAATACTATGGTGATTGCCATCGACGGCACGCATTCAAACACATCATCAAGGTCGATCAAGCCGTTTAGCAGATATAGCACCTATGTTTAAATCAGTATCGCGGAATATGTCAACAAATTTGAAAAATTGGAAAATGAAAAAATGTGTAGCTAATTCCTTCTGCACGTGAGTTGATTTTAATAAATTCTCTATACGAGTAACAAACACTTTGAGAGAACGCGATATACTAAAGGTGCAATGATACCTGGGGTATAAGGATACTGAAGCAGAACGTAAACATCGTCACGAAATGCAAACACTTAGTGCCGATCGTGTGATATGGCCATATTCCCACTAATGTCATATACATCCTGAGTCCCGCATAATAATGAGTTTGCCAAATGCTTCTTTGCGTTTTCATTGTCGGAAATATTAGGCAAATAATCAACGATTACTTGTGAATTCAGTGAAAAGCTCATGGACATTAACGATTCTTTGTGTTGCAACGCGTATATGCGAGGCGTATATGCCTTCCTGCCATTATAATAATAAACGCCGTAATTATTCTCCTTTAGTGTACTCTCCTCTTTCTCCTCCTCCTCTTTACTGTTACACGTGTAAACTCTCGCAGCTTTGCTAAGAACTGAACAAACTGAATTTCTAAGTAGCGACTATATCTAAAGCGTTCTTGGACAATTAGGTCGTGAAACAAAACACGCAGCATTTTCTAATGGTTATTACGAATTTGCGGTGAAAGGTACAAGTTCTAAAATTAAAACTTTCCATATATCATATATCTTCGGTATTTTTAAATTAATTCCAAATTAATAGCAGAAACTGTTACGATAAAGTCATGTGTAACTTTTAAAATTTTATTAACAAGCTGCTGGATAACATAGATGATGTCGGTATAATCAATTGAAAGAGCGCAACATCGTGAGATAAGACATCGACGTTTTTAGAACCTTCAAAGAATGGAACTATTGCTAATTATTTTCTTTAAAAAAATTAATTTATAATAAGATATTTTAGAGAGAAGGTTTTGCTCACCGTGCCAAAGCTTTCAATGGACAGAGCCACGATCTTGCCAGCAGTTATTCTACACGGTAACAGGCTTCTATTCATTATTAAAAAAAGAAGCTTTTGGCATCTTCTTGAAGTGTAATACCAATTTGACCTGCAACTGCAATTCAAAACAAGAAAAAAAATAAAAATGAAAAATGTTTAGTCTCGCAGTTATCGCGTCTGTAGTTTGTGACTAAAAAAATTAAAACAAATTTTTAAATTATCGTAAGTATAAGAAAATATAGTAATATAAAAGAATTATATAATTTTGTCGTAATATGTTCTTACGATAATTTCATCGTGATATACGCTAAATTGGAAGCGTATTCTTACATTGACTGGTAAGGAACAATACTGTAATCTAACAGGAATTGAGCTGGCCAGAATTGTAGGAAGAGGTGAATGAGTTGAGCGATATAGATAGCGAGGGGAGTTATGATATCCTTCGCATCGTTCAAATTCAAAATCACCTGAAATACATATTTTAATATTTTCTATTTTCAACATTTTTCCTTTAAAGATCTTTGATTTGTGAATCTCATCGGATTACTTATTGCAAGTATTATTTTTGTCAAGTATTTTGTCAAAAATATTAATTATTAGCAAATTACAGAAACCTTCTCGTTGAACAATTTTATTGCAAAGTTTACAAAAGAATTTATTATACCTGTATACCGATCATACTGCCACCAATCATGTTCAGACAAACGCTGACCAGAAATATGTTGGAGAACGTTGACTCGATCAACTCCGCGAATCTACGAAAACGCGAAACGTGATCGCGATTAAAAAAGTAATACGAAAAAAGTATGATCGCATATGATAAATTTCTGCGTCCAAAAACATTAAAATTAACGCAACTGTATCACGTGCAGATGTTTGCGTAAGCAGTCCAGAGCTTTGCTGTAATTGCCATCCATGATCTTGTCAGGTTTCAGATCAAAATTGCCATCGCTATCCTTGCCGATATGTTCCAGCGTGTTTCTGGAAACCGCTCAAATGATAACGCTTCTCCTGGCGAGATCGAAATCAGCCGCAGTTTATTCGAACTAGCTCGAGATTTGACGAAAGACGTATTACGGAAACTCACGTACGATTATACCTCCAACGAGTATATCTCAATTTTATAATTGTCATTCTTGGATGATGGATTTACCCTTACCCGACAATCGTGAACATCCCGCACGCGTGGCGAATTAGAACAATGTAGAAGGTGTCGACCGCGATTGTGATACTGATATGAGCGAATACAGCTAGATAACAGTGTATCGCTATCGGATACAGATATCGGCTGAATTTTTCGCCGTATTCTACCCGAAACGGAAGCTTCGATTCCGCCGCCAGCGAAGTTATTGTCGCATCTGACATGTCCTCTATCAGTATCACGACGAGCGACTTAAATATGAGAAGAATTCCCACGAACTGCATAAAGACTGGATAAAAATCGATGTGTGTTACATCATGATTAATCGAAAGAGATTCTCTATCGAAATTTTTACTCTTCTCGAAGACGTACCTCCATATGTCAGCGTGATATACTGTCCGTAAGCACTGTGTCGCCGTAGAATATCTTTTTCCGTGTCCGTATTCAATGAGGACCAATCGTCTTCTATCGTCTTAAGACAAGTCTTCAACTAGAAATATAAGCACGCATATTTTTCGCGGCATCGACTATCTTTATACCGAGATTAAGAGCTTAATATCTATTGTATATCGATCGCATCGTGCGGAATTCATACGATTATCGCGTACTTTCTTGTTGTTTATCATCAAACTCCCTAATTTAAAGCTAAATATTATGGTGATCCACATCGACGGGGTACACGAGAATACATCGTCAAGATTCCTCGCGGTGATTAGCAGGTACAATAGCTACGTCAAAATTAATATTATAATATATACAATTATTTTAAAATTACTAATATATGTATTATAGGATATACAAAAAGAAAACGATGAATAATTATTGTTTTCTCATAAACAGATCGATAACAACAAATACCTGTGGTACAAGGATGGTGAGGGAGAATATAAACATCGGCGCAAAGAGCAAGCATCTATCGCGAAAGGTATGATAGGGCCATATTCCTATCAAGCTCATATACATTCTGGGAATCATGTAACAGCGACTTTGCCAAATATCCCTTCGCTCAGCCATCTTCAGAAATAACTAAGATTACGATCTATCAACGATTCCTTGTGAATGTCACTCGGTAAAATGTTATTATCAATTCCTTGTGGGTCGCAGTACTTGCGAGGCCGCGCGCGTTATACAGTAGTTACGTCATTACAGAATTACTACGCAATTATTTCCCCGCTAAAGTACAACCCTATCTCACCTCCCCTTCTTGCCGTTTCAGTCTTTTAGTCGCGGCTTTGCTAAATGTAACCTTTCTCGCTATACTGTTTGCAGTCGATATTCGTACTATCGATATACTATACTATATATTATATACTTCGTATATAAACAAATTGAGTTTTCAAATGGCAATCGTAAAGATTCCGTCTTTATAAAAAAAAGAATTAACTGTCCCGACAATAGATGTGACATATAACGATTTTCGATTACGGTAAAAGGTAGGAAATTTGTAGTCTGCCTAAAATTTTTTGTCATTCTATATTTTCGGTACATTTTTGACAATTAGAACAATCTAAATCTATTGCCGCGTGTGTAAAATTATTATAATACATCGCATGTGAATAAATATGACTCTTAATTAAAATTTTCTCAGCAGATTACCCAAACTCCCATTGCAATTGTTAATGGAAGGAACGCAGCATGGTGAAATATGACATCGATGTTTTCAGAACCTTTCGAGAAATGGAATTATCCCATCATCATCAATCTTAAATATATTACAGAGTAAGAGTTCAAAAAAAAAAAAAAAAAAAAACTTTTACTTACCACGCCAAAGCTTTCGATTGATAAAGTCACCACTTTGCCAGCAGTTATTCTGCATGGTAAGACCGTTCTGCTCATAATCAAAAGTAGGAGTTTTCTACATCTGTTCGAGGTGTAATACCAATTCGCCTTGCAACTGGAACACAAAAGACATGATTAATATGCAGATAAAAGCTGAAGACATTCGTTCGCATTTGCTACATCTATACTTTATTATCGAACGATAGCGTTCCAGAAAGTGATACAAATGCTTTTGATTCAATTTAAAAAAGCTTGATTTCTTACATTGACTCGTACGGAAGAACACTGTAATCAATTAAAAATTGAGCCTGCCAAAATTGTAGGAATAGATGAATGAGTTGAGCGATATAAATAGCGAGAGGTGCTATTATATCTTTTGCATCATTTAAATTTATCAATACCTAAAAATAGTTTTTATTTTTTATTTTTATTATGCGTTAATAATTTCAAGGATAAATATCTACGCTAAATTTAAAAAAATTTTTCCTATTTGCAGTTGAAACAATTTTCATCGTACAGAATTTGATGCACACCTGTATACCGCATATACTGCCTCCAATCATATTTAGACTAATGCTGACCAAAAATATATTCGCGAACGTAGACTCGATCATTTCCGCAAATCTGCTAAATCGTAAAACAACGTGGTTCAAAGGAATATGAAAAAATTACGATTGTATATAGTTTTGTTAAAGAACATTAACACGTACTCTATCACGTGCAGATGCTTGCGTAAACAGCCCAGAACCTTGCTGTAATTAATATCTTTGACCTTTTTGGGCTTTAGATCGAAATCGTCATTGCTATTTTTGCCAATGCTTTCCAACGAATGTCTGGAAACCGCTAAAATAATAACACTCTTGGAAAATTTTATATTTTCAGATCTCGTATAATTTTATAAAATTATCGAAGTCATCAAGATTGAGTCAGAAGGAAAACAATGATGGAAAATAATATGCAATAATGTACTTCCAATGATGTTAATCACGCGAATTTCGTCTGAATTATCTTAATTCGTGAAACGTTATTCTCGATCGTGATTATCTTACCCGACAACCGAAAACATCCCGCACGCATGCTGGATCAAGGTAAAGTACAAGGTATCAGTCGCGACTGTGGCGGTCACGTGAGAAAATACGGTTAAATAGTTATGGACCAGTATCAGATAGAAATATTGATCTATCTTGTGGCCGTATTCCACGCGAAATGGTAATTTCGTTACGGCCAGTTTGGTCGAGTTCGAGGTATCATCTATCAGTATCAACACGATCGATTTGAGTATGTAGAGAAATCCTGTCAGCTGCATAAACACTAAAAATACGCGTTATACAGAGAGATCCGCTCGAAAAGATTCGGTCAATTTATGAAAAAAAGTTTCGACTTTTCAATTTCTCGCCAAAAAATTTTTACCAAAATTTCCATCTTTTTATAACATACTTGCGTAAAATATCGTCAGATATCGGCCGTATGCAGTCTGTCGTTGCAGAATAGCCTTCTCGTCATCCGTACTTAATGACAACCAATCGTCCTCTATTGTCTTAAGACAAGTTTTTACCTATAAATATATATTCTCGTATAAAACAAGGATATTTTTCACTATATCGATGTCGTTATTTATTACCGGAATAGATATCAAAGATTTAATTACAAGACGTTAATCGCATTAGTGAAATTGTATTATTGTTACCTACTTTCTTACTGTTTGCCATCAAGCTCGCTAACTTAAAACTAAATATTATCGTGATCAACATTGTTGGAATACATTCGAAAAGATCATCGATATCCGTCATGGCAATGTGCACATATAGTAGCTGTATTATAAAATATTGCGATATCAATATGTGTTACAAGATATTAATAGTAATGTGATGATCTCATATTTGTAGAAATTGGAAGCTGAGTTTTGAGATATTTGCATGGAAAAAATATATTATAAAAAATATGTGCGTATGTGTGTGTAATATAAAAATATATATGTAGCAAGAAAAAAATATATATGTTTTGTATAAAAATGCTGATAAGAAAATAATTGAGCATTATTTTAGATGCTTTCTATAAGATTACAAATTTATACATAAAAATATATAAAATGTATAAAAACACACATACACATAATACAACACATACATTTTTATACACAAGCAAAACCTGTCTTAAAACTTAATAAAATATTATATATCATTTTTAATATATATGTTCAATTATATATACCTGGGGTATGAAAATAATAAAACAGACCGTAAATGTCGGCATAAAATGCAGATATCTATCACGAATCGAATGATATGGCCATAATCCTGCTAAAGTCATGTAGAATCTAGGAATCGTGTAATATTGACTTTGTAAAATATCCCTTTCCTCGGTCATTTTCAGAAATACTAAGAACGCAAACTATCAAACAATACTTTGTGAATGCTGGCTACAAACAATAAGCGAAGCATGGGGACATTATTAACAATTCCTTGTGCACGGCTGTACTTATGTCATCATATAGTATAGCGCGTAATTACTTACGTACACTGCAACTCTCTTTATCGCTGCTTTTCATCGTAATACTTTATTAGATAATCGACTCTTTCACAGTACAGAGTATAGCATTTTCCGTTGCTTGAATGATTTGCAAATTCATTCGTACAATATGTGCAGTGAAAGACAGTATATCTGCCTCGCATTCGTGAAATATAATAAAGCAATATCGTGAACAGAAAAAATAACATATATATTGTTACATAGAAAATGTGTCATTAATATGAAATATTATGATACAATTCAATTGGATAAAAAATACATTTGTTCTTTTTCGATTAGATTCATATATAATGCAAATATTATATTGTACAGAAGTTCAAAATTTATTACAAATTTAAAAATGAGTACTTAATTTTATAAATTGTTAACACTTATAGAAGTTACAAGATGATAATAGAAATAGGTAAAAAAATGTAAAGGGATAAAAGCGAAATACAGATATCTTTTCTTCAATTTAATTATGCGGCATATTTATTTTCGATGATATTTTAATTATTTGTAACAGCTACAAAATAGCAATAATTAATAGTTTTTATTATAGATATAAAATAATAAATGTATCAAGACCAATGTATTCCTATTGAAAAAATACCGTTTTTTTTATTTGCACAGAATCAATTTATTAATTGTGATTGTATTATCTCTTAGTTTTAAATATATTTTCAAGATAAAAATAATATTATATATATATGTACATTATTCATATACAACAGATTTTTTTGAAAGTGCAAAAAAATTCGTTAAAATAATGATGTATAAAAATATAAAAATCCTTGAATATTTTGTATGCTTTTTTAATTTTCTAATAATTGTGATCCTTAAAGTTTCACTAGAAAAATTCCATTTTAAATTAATAATATATTGGACTGTTATAGTATATAATATGCATTATACATATATACAGCAATAATATATAAAATTTAATTAACATTAATTTACATTTTTTTTCTCTTTCTCTTTTTTTGACCAGAAGAAGAAATTAAACAAACTTCCATATTTTTATTTTTAATTATTCGGACATTTAATTACTCTAGAAACAGTTATCACAATTACATGTGAGAAACGTGATTATTATGGATGCATCGGATATATAAAAAACGACAACTCTAAGTATTCATGATTTTGGTATAATATGCCTGCAAATAAATAAAAATTATACTAATTTTAATAAGAGACGGTATACCATGCAAGAGTTAATGGCTGGAGGAAATGGTTCGTATAATATCGCCGAAGAACTTTTGCTAGATACAAATGCTCACAATTAAATTCGTCGCATGTCATTTAAATCCTATATTTAAATTTATATTACAGACTCGATTATACATCTCTTTTTTTAGATAATGCAGACGATGTTGGCATCTTTTCGACTTTTTGATAAGTATATCCACATGTATCAAAGATTCCATCCCATTGCAAGTATCTCTTGTAATTAACGCCCTACAATGTAGAACTTTCATGTAATAAATACAAATAATTAAATAATATAATTATTAATTTATTTCATATTTATGTAGTTAGGCTTTAATATACAGGGTGTCCCAGATCATTTGGGACAATACTCGTGTGCAGATAGAGCGGATCAAACTGAGTCGAAAAATCCTCTATCATTTTTTTTATAACGCTTAATAAAGGAGTTATTATCGAGTAAAGTCTGGCCAATCAGCGCCAATCTTTAGCTGGGCGCACATCGGTAAGCCGTGCGCCGTGAAGTGTGCGCTGACATAGAGGACTTTTCGACTCAGTTTGGTCCGCTCTATCTGCACACGAGTATTGTCCCAAATAATCTGGGACACCCTGTATATTAAAGCCTAACTACATAAATATGAAATAAATTAATAATTATATTATTTAATTATTTGTATTTATTACATGAAAGTTCTACATTGTAGGGCGTTAATTACAAGAGATACTTGCAATGGGATGGAATCTTTGATACATGTGGATATACTTATCAAAAAGTCGAAAAGATGCCAACATCGTCTGCATTATCTAAAAAAAGAGATGTATAATCGAGTCTGTAATATAAATTTAAATATAGGATTTAAATGACATGCGACGAATTTAATTGTGAGCATTTGTATCTAGCAAAAGTTCTTCGGCGATATTATACGAACCATTTCCTCCAGCCATTAACTCTTGCATGGTATACCGTCTCTTATTAAAATTAGTATAATTTTTATTTATTTGCAGGCATATTATACCAAAATCATGAATACTTAGAGTTGTCGTTTTTTATATATCCGATGCATCCATAATAATCACGTTTCTCACATGTAATTGTGATAACTGTTTCTAGAGTAATTAAATGTCCGAATAATTAAAAATAAAAATATGGAAGTTTGTTTAATTTCTTCTTCTGGTCAAAAAAAGAGAAAGAGAAAAAAAATGTAAATTAATGTTAATTAAATTTTATATATTATTGCTGTATATATGTATAATGCATATTATATACTATAACAGTCCAATATATTATTAATTTAAAATGTACCCGCTCACGAGCGTTGGCACAATCTTTACCGGACACCCTGTATACTGTAATAAAAATAAATTTTTAGATACTCTTAAAGTCATGTATAAAATGTGTTTTGCAAAAATATATCCTAAAAATATATTTTATAATTCTCATAATTTCCGTAGCAGGCGGCATAAATTGTTAAAGACCAAGTCATCGACTAATCAACATATTAATATAATACATATATAGAATGCTTTAAAACCACCGGATGCCTTTTAATAGCAAATTCTCCGGTTAAGTTCATTTCTTCTTGGTCAAGATATCGGGAAAGCTCATCATTTTCTGCAAATTTTCAATTTCTTTTATCATATATCTTTGTAAGCTTCAAATTTAAATTTTTTTCTTAAAATAGATTTCACTTGAAATTAAATGTAAAATGTATTTTTGTTAATTTGTTGAGTCCACAAAATTTAGTTTGTGAAAAATCGTTCTTTTTCAATTATTTATAACTCGACTTAATGCATTAAAATTTTTGCTAAGGAATAATTAAGAAAAATTTGTTATTCTGCCAGAAAATCTGCTATCAAAAAAATGTTCAATGATTTTAAAACAATTAGTATATTATAGATATATATAGATGGATAGTATACATATAATAGATATTAAACAACAAATCAATCTGCGTGTAAAAATTGTACAACAAAAAATATATGTGCTTTAAAGATAAGTTCAAATAATATAAAAAAAAAAGTAAAATAACTTAATATTACACGATTCTCTTTGTTCTCGCGCATTTATATGAGCTACATATTTTTTTCGCTGAAAAAATTTTTAAATATTTCTTGATCATCTCAAAGACAATTTGCAATTTCTACTCGAATAATTCAAGAAGATTCTATAAATTACTAGAATGTAGAGACGGCATCTTACATCGATTAGTTAAATATATGCCTTTCACGGCTCGTATATAATGTTTGACAATCCGGTATTATCGTAATCATATTGTTTTTGTTGTCCACGTCATTTTTTTCTCATGTTGGACATTTAATAAAGAAAAAGCTGATACACGACAAGATATTCGTATAAGGACTGCCTACGACATAATGCATGCGGAGATGGAAGAATACTATGCCACAAATAAATTTTTCTCGTTGCGAATATACCCTTGATATGTTTGAATTCTTGTTTTTTGGTCATCGGGGCGAAGCCTAAATCTTGAAATATATCGAATCAATACTGGATTTTTTCCTTGCATTGTTTATATGAAAAAAGTGGGGATGAGCAGTCCATGATTACATAGTCAAAGCTTAACACGGCTTTAAAATTGCTTTAACGTAGCTTTATTTTCGAGTAAGCCTAACGTCTCTCGTGGAAAGAAATAAAATCCATAAAACTTTGATAATAGTTGACATATTTGCGAACAGCTAATTTATAACTCCTTATTAAAAATTAAATTTTAACATTATAAATTGTACTCATCCTGTGTTTGTTCGTCCGATAACTTCTCGGGTCTGCTCCTGTCTCATTCATCCTTTGCGGTTCTTTCACGACATTCACACTCACTCGCGAAAACGTGATGAATTATTGAACATTAATTAATTTTGCGCAAGTTGATGACCGTTAATTGTAAAAATCTTAACGAATAATTGCGTGTAACATCTCATAATATTTGTCGCAATCACATACTGAGAAGTAATACGACGATATATGGAGAAGATCGCGCCGGTACCTACTCGCTCGAGTCTCATCGAACGACTGACAAGACGAGCGCGAAAACACAATAGTATACGGCACGGAATTCGACGTCCTGTCTTCGCGATATGTAGCGAATCCTGTCGCGCATAGAGCGCGCTATACACCAAAACGAACGCCAAATACTATATGATAGTCGATTGAATGCCACCATAAACATTACACATAGTATAATATAAATGTAAAATATTCTCTCTTATCTCTCTCGTTGAGTTTGAAATTAAAATAAATCAGGTTCTTTCATTTTACATATTCCAATTTACAAAATTATAATATAACACAAAGAAACTATTTTTTAAAATATGATATGTAATGCAATATAAGCAATATATGCTTTCTTTTACAGTATATTGTTGTGCAATTTTAATGCTGTATTTATTTATTCCATTAACTCCAAGAATCTTAGATATCGTAATACCATTGAATGAATCACGGCCATTGAAATATGTATATCAAGCAGAGTACAGATTGGACAAAGAAAAATATTATTATCCGATCCTATTTCATGCTTATATGGCGACTGTGATCACTGTCGCAATCATGTTATCTATCGATAGCTGTATCTATCGATACATGTATTTAATACGCGTGTTACATGCTTGCAGTTTATTTACGGCTATCAGGTGAATAATATTGAAAATAAATTTGAGATTTCGTTTCTCTAAACATCTTAAAAATTTATTATTTTCCTAAAAGTCTTTCTTCATTCATAAACACACATAGCGAATTTGTCGGTACAGATTATCTTAATTTACTTATCGTTTTATTTCTAAGCCATTTTGAAAAAATATTGTGGGCCAGACAAATGTTAAGACTGACGATAATGAGAAAATACGCATAGGAACGCACTATCATTCATTCGTAAAAGATACGATTCTATAAACTATAGACGATGATTATCGTGTGTTGGAGAAAAATGTTGCTTTGGTTATACAGTTCGCAGCGCGTCTATTACTAGCGCTAGTATGAAGACATTAGGCCAATAGCTTCTTCTGAAAAATGTTGAGTTGGATGTCCTGAGGAAAACAAGGGAACTGAGCCCTGTCTTTTCAAGGATATTGCAGCGATCACAGGTGTGCTTAAGAGCAATTTTAAAGTGTATTATAAAAGAATTGTAACAGCCTTGCCTTCAAAGTTTAATATGTAAAAAAGCGAGTCTTCATTAACATTAACAAATATCGCCTTTAAATATCGAGAACTTTTGCTTGATATGAATGTTCACAATCAAATTCATCGCGTATCATTTAAATCCTATATTTTAATTTATATTATAAACTCGATTACACATCTCTCTTTTTTTCAGATAGTGAAGACGATGTTTTACTTGACGACGTTGGCATCTTTTCGACTTTTCGATAAGTCGATATCCATATGTATCAAAGATTCCATTTCATTGCAAGTATCTCTTTTGTAATTATCGTCCTACAATGGACTTTCATGTAATAAATACAAATAATTAAATAATATAACTATTAATTTATTTAATATTTATGTATTTAGTCTCTGATATATCTTTTTATATTGTGCTTTTATCTTATACTATTTTATATATAAATACGAAATAAGAGGATTATCACAGTGATTGCAACCCGGGCAACATGTACATTGCGTGGTCAGTTGATTTGCCATATCTCTGACTTTCTTATGTCCCGTTTCTTTAAAATATGATAGAACGAAATTTGATCTCCGCCCCTTTGTCAAGGTCTTCAATCAAACTGTCACACTGAAAAACGGCAATCGTTCGCGCTTTCAGATCGATCACGCGACCGCTGTTCAAATGGCTACGTTAAAGAAATAGGTACCTGACCGTGCAACTGACAACGTGACATGATAAATATCCACCACGTCATTTTTATCACGCATATTTATTACCACAATACTTTCCGTATAAAGCATCCGCTCGTCGTATCACTTACAGATCAGCCATCGTGACGGATATCTATCGGATATGTACCATGCAATCGGACATACTGCGTTACTACCGCATTAACAAGGCTTTCATGTCGCAAATCGGCACTTGGCCTTATCAGAGCAGGACCATGAGGATATTAATACCAACCCTGCTAGCGATCATCGACGTCAGCTATGTTATAGCAGAGGTAACCACTCGATCTCGTGGCTGTTTGTAATACGTGCATACATCTTTCTCGTAATAGATTTGTTCTGAATTTGTGCTTGTGAAAATATTATCGATATAAGAGTAGAAACATATTAAGACATTTCCCTAGTCTGCGAGTTTCTCGGCTAATTCGCTTTTGATATTAACTATTATAATTATCATCGGAAAAAATATTGCGGTATTATTATACTATAATAACTACCATATAATCATTTCTTTAAAGAGAAATTGTGATATTGTGTGAATATTTACGTCTTATTTTCTCAGATGATACGAATGTTTGATACTTGGGGTGATATCGACATTGCAGTTGAGTGCACAATTTCGACTATAATTGTAATTGCCTGTTTCACAAAGTTATTCAATCTTGGCTTTAGAATTAATGAGGTATATGTGCACACATACCATTAATTTTATACAAATCTTTATCTTCTTGTATAAATCTTCCTATATAAATCTTTTAGATGCGATACCTATTTTCTTTGATCGAATATCATTGGCAAGTATTTAACAATTCCACGGACATCGAGATCTTACAGGATTACGTTATATTCTGTAGAAAAGTGGTAATATTTTACGCAAGTAAGAAGCCAATCTATCTTATTTTTGCTTAATCGTATTGAAAACGTTGTATCTATCTCGCAAATAGCTGTCATTTTAAATATTACATGACGTATGAATCAAACGATAGCACAGTGTTAATCGTTGTTCACAGCTTACGTTTATGTGTCGACGTCATTGTATTTGTTAATGCCAATATCGCCGCAGATTCTGGACATTGTGATGCCTCTCAATGAGAGTCGTCCGCGAAGGTTTTTGTTTGAAGTCGAATATCACATAGATCGGGAGAAATACTATTATTTCATTTTGTTTCATTCGTATGTGGCGGTTATAGCGGTCATGTCGATTGTAGTGTGCGCCGATACTACTTACATAGCGTACGTGCAGCATGGCTGCAGTTTATTCGCAGCCATTGGGTAAACACATTTTTAATATTTATCACGGTGTATGTAATAAAACTATCTCTTCTTCTTTTTATTTTTTTTATTATAATAATATTAAAATTATACGCGCGCGTAAAGTAATAATTTTCATATCTAGAATTCTATATTTATATAAGCAATATTGTTAGAGTGTGCTAAGAAAATCTTCGGTAGAAAAGTTTTTGAAAACTCAGTACCTACTTATATGTTGTTAGAGAATTGATTCGTTTTTCTATGCAGTCGTAATATAATTCTCTAAGAAAAACTTGGATACCTGTTAGAACTTGATATTTGTTTCAGATATCGATTAGAACATATAGTTATAATTTCGAAAGAACACCAATTTCAGACAAGCTATCTTACGAAAAATGATGAAAGAACATGTCGAGACATGGAAATAAAAGATATTTATTTTAAAGAGACAGTTTTTCGCGAATTAATTATCTGCTTGCAAAAACATCAATTGGCAATACAGTTTGTACTACTCTTTCACTTATTTCAATAACGTATCATCATATGCTCAAGAGAAGCTAGGATATTAACTTACTTAGAAGTTGATTTGTAAAGAATTTTGCAAGAAATTATATCGAATATATTTCTAAATTTCTAAATTATATCTTTATTGTCAGGTATGCCCGCTTATTGGAATCTTCATTTATGTTATCGACAGGCATCCAACTGTCATGTAACGTGATCGCTTTGAGTCTTGTAGGAATTCAAGCAAGTATATAATTAAGTATTTAAAAAAAGAAAAGGTTAGGAAAAATTTATTTTTATCAGAGTATATAATACGTTGTGTTTTTATAGCAATTCTATTTATCTAGGTAATGAGTAATCTTGACAGTACCGAGGATTTCATTAGATACGTCTCCTTGTCCGCAGGAGCGTTTTTTCATCTTTTGTGCATGTCTCTGCCGGGGCAGAGATTGATGGATCATAGCATAAACATATTTGATAAAACGTAAAAATAACAGAATAAATTATTTGATAAAATTTAAGAAAAATATCGTTGAGAAACTATATATTGTGAATATCATATGCATTTAATGTGCATATAATATAGTACATATTCATAACAGTTACTAGATGCTTTATGTTTTCTACTAGATAACAAAATTCCAAATGATATATGAATGATCCTTCTGTCAAACTTTGTATCTTAAAATATTGCGCTTCTAAGATATTCCATTTTATGATATATATATTAATATACATACAGAATGTGGCAAAACCATCGAATATTTTTTTAATAGTAGATTCTCTGATCAATACGGAAACGATTTTTCCTTAAGCAAAAATGTCGAGACATCAATAATTTTCGAGTTATAAACGATTGTAAAAGGGCTTTTCGTAGACTATAATTTGTGGAGTAATAGAAATACACATTATTATTCAATTAATTTCAGGCGGAGTTTACTTTCATAGCATTTTTTTATAAATTTGAGTTTTAATTAAAAAAGATATATATGATCAAAATAATTGGAAACATGCAAAAAATAATCTCTTTCGACATTTTCACTAACAACAAGTCCAGATTGGCCAGAGAATCTATTATTAAAGAGATATTCGGTAATTTTAGGACACGCTATATGTTAATAATATATATATATTAATGCGTAGAGAATTTACTAACTGCTTCAGACAAAAAAATCTCTCAGTTGTAGATCGCATTGGTATACATTTTCCTTAAAAAGCAAAAGGCTGTTACGGATATTGCTTTACAGAAGTCTCGAGCCGTGCACGTTAACCGCCGGTAAAATATACGTGATGTCAATGGCCAATTATAGCACGGTAGGAGAAAGCTATGTACTGTAAACTATATATTTATAATGGTTTTATAGTGTAAGATATATCGTACTAAAATAGTGATGTTTCCATTTTAAGGTAGTACAGACCGCTATGTCTTACTTCATGACGTTCTCATCTCTAAAATAACGATTGCGTTTATTTTAGTTAAATATCTTTTGTAGCATTATATACTGTGATAATACTCTTAAAGTCATGTATAAAGTGTGTTTTGCAAAAATATATCGTTTATTTTATAATTTTCATAATTTCCCGTAGCAGGCGGCGTAAATTGTTAAAGACCGAGTCATCGACTAATCAACATATTAACATAATACATATACAAAGTATTCTAAAATCACCGGATATCTGTTAATAGCAGATTCTTCGGCAGATACCAAGTTGATTTCTCCTTAATAAAAATACTGAGGAAACCATCATTTTTTGTAAATTTTCAATTTTTTTATTATGTCTTTGTAACTGCCTTAAATTAAAATTCTTTTCTTAAAATAAATTTCACTCGGAATTAAATGCAAAATGTACTTTTATTAATCTCTTGAATCTACAAAATCTAGTTTGCGAGAAATCGTTCTTTTTCGATTATTTATAGCTCGAATTAATACATCAAAATTTTTCCTAAAAAAAAATTGAAAAGAATTTGTTATTCTGCCAGAGAATCTGTTATCAAAAAAATATTCGATGATTATGGAACACTTTGTACATTATATACATATACACACACACATATATAAATATATATAACTGAGGTAACGTGTCATACTATCGTGAAAATAGTAATGCAGATGCATTGGTAAATGAAATTAGTTAAAAAATATATAATCTATTTTCTATTTATAATCTATTTTGTATATATAATATACATCTATTTTCGAAATAAAAATATATAATTTATTACGTTGATCTATTTCATTGTTGATCGATATATCTTTATTTCATAGATAATTTTATTACATGACACCTGGGGTAATGTAGATATAGTTGTCGAAAGTGTAATTATCATTATTCCTATTATTGGTTCCAACGCAAAATTGATTAATATCGTTGTAAATAATGATAAAGTGAGTTTTCAAATAGATATCAATAATATGTGCATATTTGCTGTTAATCTTTTCTTATTGTCAATTAGTTTTGACGTCTACTACGACTCATGAATGATCATTGGAGTGTCTTTAACAATAAATATGAACGTTATATTTTGAAATATTATACTGATATCGGCCGAAAAATGACGAAATATTATGCAGGTAATAAATAACATATTTAAATGACAATTAAAAAAGAAATCCACAACATTATTGCAAGATTGACACTTCGAATTTTTTTAGTGTAATTAAAAAACATTTTTTATTCGAAAGAATTTTGTCCATTTTGAGCAATCTGCGCACAATCATTATTCATACATTAAATTTTATAAAATAATGATAAAGATACATAATAATAATTTTGTAATCTAATAAAAAAACAGCCGAAAGTTGAATTTTGCGATTTTTCGAAATGTAATTGAATCAATAAACCTGAGTTGATATATGTAATTGTTTTAAAATAGCTTAACATAACATTAAATTTGCTTTAACTAACTAAATTGCTTAAATTAGCTTTATTTTCGAGTAGCTTAACACCTCTCGTAGAAGGGAATAAGATCCATAAAACTTTGATAATAGTTGATATATTCGCAAATAGCTTATTTACAACTTCTTTTAAAAAATTAAATTTTAATATAATTAATTCTACTTTCCGTGTGATTGTTCGTTCGATGACTCTTCGGGCTTTCTCCTGTCTCATACTTTGAGATTCTTTAACGGCAGTCACACTCACTCGCATAAACGATGAATTATTAGACATTAATTTATTACACATAAGTTGATGATTGTTAATTGTAAAAATCATAATACATAATTGCGTGTAACATCTCATAGTACTTGTCGCGATCGCGTACCGAGAAGTAATAAGACGACATATGGAACAAATCGCACCGATACCTACTCGTTCGAGTTTCACTGAACGACTGACAAGACGAGCGCGAAAACACAATAGTATGCGGCGCGGAATTCGACGTCCCTTCGCGATATGTAGCGAATCCTGTCGTGCATGTAACACGCTATACACCAAAACGAACGCCAAATACTATATGATAGTCAATTGAATGCAATCTTAAACATTACACATAGTATAATATAAATGCAAAATATTCTCTCTTATCTCTCTCGTTGAATTTGAAATTAAAATAAATCAGGTTCTTCCATTTTACATATTCCAATTTACAAAATTATAATATAACACAAAGAAACTATTTTTAAAAATATGATATGTAATGCAGTATAAGCAATATATGCTTTTTTCACAGCATATTATTGCGCAATTTTGGGGCTGTATTCACTTATTCCATTAACTCCAAGAATTTTAGATATTGTAATACCATTGAATGAATCACGGCCATTGAAATATGCATTTCAAGCAGAGTACAGAGTGGACAAAGAGAAATATTATTATCCGATTCTATTTCATGCTTATATGTCGAATGTGATCACTGTCGGGATCGTGTTATCTATCGATACCACTTATATAATATGCGTGTTACATGCTTGCAGTTTATTTGCGGCTATCGGGTGAGTAATATTGAAAATAAATTTGAGATATCTATTTCTCTAACCATTTTAAAAATTTATTATTGTCCTAAAACTCCTTTTTCACTCAGAAATACACATAGAGAATTTGTCGATTCAGATTATCCTAACTTAGTTATCGTTTTGTTTCTAAGCCACCGTCTTGAAAATATTGTGGGCCAGACAAATGTTAAGACTGATGATAATGAAAAAATATGCGCAAGAACGCACTATCATTTATTCGTAAAAAGATATGATTCTATAGATGATGATGATCGTGAATTGATGATATGCTTGAGAAAACATCAACTCGCATTAGAGTTCGTAATTTTATCATCGATGATAATAGTCATTATCGATTAACGATAGTAATGATCTTAACAAAATCGCTTGATCGATAAAACTATTTTATTCTATTTTTGATATTAAATTATTCTATCCTGATTTCTTAGATATGTTCAGATACTGGATTCTACATTCACGTACGTAACGTTTGTTCTACTATTTCTTAATGTGCTGATTATGAGCGTAATTGGAATACAAGTAAGAATTTAAAAAATAAATATGCTTTCATTGAAAAACGTATTTCATAGCATTATACAAGATGTTCAAAGCCACCCAATTTTCTTTCAACGGAGAATTTCTTGACCAATTTAAAATAGATTTTTCCGAAAATGTCGAGACATAAATAATTTTCTAGTTATAGATTATTGAAAAAAAAGCTTTCTGCAAACTAAATTTTAAGAGAAATCAAATGGACAACAAAATTGATATTTCTCAATTATCATTTAAAATAGAATTTACTTTAACAGAATTCAAAGTTTAATTACAAAGATACATGTATAATACAAAAAATTAGAAAATTACAATAAATGATGACTTTCCCCTATTTTAATCAAGGAAGAATTAATTCTAATTTGACCAATCAATCTGCAATTAGAAAGACATCCGGTAAGTTTAGAATAACTAATATTCTTCGTGGTGTAATTGTTGCAGCTTATCAACAAATTAGGACATATGGGAGAAGTAATAAAATACATTTGTGTAATTATGGGTGTGTTTACTCATTTCATATGCATGTGTTTTCCCGGACAGTTGCTAATAGATAGAAGCATGGATATCTTTGATAAGGCGTAAGAATCATAATTCTATTAGCTCTTTAACTATGCTTAACTTAACTATATAGCATGTAAAAGAGCTTTATCAACAAATGAGCCGGAATTACATCGCAATTATAACGTATTGTCCAGATTCATTATTTACATATCACAATCTACGAAATAATAATGTTATAAAATTTCAAGAAGCCTTATTATAAATAATTATTCCTGAAAAAATTTATTTGATTTTACTGTAAAAATTTCAATCTCCAATACATGCGTACAGTCCTCACAAAGCATAGTTTTACTTGATAAGCATTATTACCACCATTTTTCAATGTTTTATATTATTTTTGATGTTATCTCACCCAAAGTTGTCGTCTTATAAACGATTCGCATAGTTGCCAGGAAGGCATATTGAAGGTCTTTTAAAGATATTTTGTCTTTTAGATACAGTTCAAGATGGTATACGTTCTCCATAAAAAGCAAAAAATTATTAAAAATACTTCTGTACAGAAGTTTCGTTCCTTGTACACTCTCGGCTGGAAAGATGTTTGTTATGTCACTGACTATGTGCAGTTCGGTACGTCTGTAGCTTAAATATCTTTTACAATGTCTATTATATAACGCTGCAAAGAATCAATATTTAATTTTAAGGTGATGCAAACTGCCATGTCGTATTTTACTACCTTAGCATCCTTAGCATGAAATAGAAGCGCTATAATACATATGATGTTTTTATCTTTACAAAATCATCATATTTAGAAGAATCATTAGTGAAAATCCATTATACTATTTACGAAAGATAATAATAAAACGACATATAAAAACGCAGTATATTTCACTTTATTCTACAGAAAATTTATAATTTCGTGATCTATAATTTCCTTTCATACGACTGAAGGAGATCTGTACAATAATTTTGAGTTGTCGGGAAACGGAAATGTTAGAAATGTTTTTCGCCGCAAAAGATAAATATTTAATAGCGAACAGCGACCCTTCTTATAGATTGATTGAATATCCACCTATCGCGGCGCGTAAACGTTTCAAACGTTTTCTGACAACCCAAAATTATCGTAATGATATATATATATCCTTCCGTCACTGCATTCGCTTTACATTTTTTTCTTCAATCCAATATCTAACAAGAGGACGATCAGTCTCACAAACGTTTTATGATATGCAAGAGGACATGCTAAGATACTACTCTAGAAATCAATTCTTCTTGTCGCAGATGGGCATTTGGCCTTATCAGCCTAAAGTGATAAAAATTTAATAGTCGATTGCTTTGAATCTATAGTAATTAGTGCTCAAAGTTATATCAAGTTTGGAAGAACATTTCTCTATATTATAAAAAATAATTAAAAATAATAGAATATTATTGTAACAATGTATTTTCTCTTTGCAGTGTACATTAATATATTTGTAGTAATGTTTATGTTAATACCGTTAACGCCAAAAGTTCTAGATATCATAATACCGTTGAATGAGTCACGTCCAGCTATATACGTACTTGAAGGAGATTGGGGAGTAGACAAAGAAAAATATTACTATCCAATTTTGTTGCATTGCTATCTTGTAGCTATAATTAGTACTAGATGTATGGTAAACGTTGATACCATGTATATAGTGTGCGTGTTACACGGTTGTAGTTTATTTAACGCTGTCAGGTAAAGTAAGAGATATATTATTTTATTTTCATTTAAGTTATTAGATATAGTTATTCCGGCTTAAAAAATATCTCGATGCAGATTGTTTGTGATTTCAATAATAAGTTTTACATTTTTCCAAGCATCCGTGTTGAAAATATTTTCGATAAGACGAAACTTGTGGAAGGCGAGAAAATAAAATACGTAGTAATAAAAGAGCATGATTCCGAAGATTATCGTGAGATGATTGCATGCTTGAAAAAACATCAACTCGCAATACAGTTTGAATTATGGAAAATTTCATCATAAATAAAAATATAAAAAAATATAAAAATATAAAAAAATGAATTTATTGTGAGAGAATATATAATAATAGTCATATCTTTTTGTGTCACAGAAACAATCGTCTAGAGAGAGTATATATTGTATTCAAATGTATGAAATGTAATCAATATCATAAATTCATTATTTATTACCAGATTATATATTTGCTCAAACATTCGGATGATCTAGATGATATGTTCGAGCTTATGCCAACTACGTCTGGCGCAGTAATATGCGCTGTGAAAATTATCAGCTTAATTCTGGAAAGGTATGTACAACAGTTGCATTAAGCTCGTGAATTCGTTTTTGAATAAACGTCGCTTCAGTTTAAGGTGCTTCTACGACAGATGCGCGAGGATTGGCATGATATGCTGACGAACCAAGAAACGCAGATCTTAACGCGTTACGCTGAAAATGCTCGAAAGTTCACGTTAGCGTATTCAAGTACGAATTAAACGCATCTACGAATACCGATTAAAAAAATATTGTTAAGAATTGTTAAAAATATCGGTTGAATTTTTCTCTTTGGTAAGCGAGAATCTGTATCTTGATAGATACATGGAAGCTAAAAATAAAAGAAAAATGCTAAAATAATAAAATTACGAATAAACGATCGTTTTAACGCGTCAATAAGTTTTAATTTATAATCGTAATTAAAAAATTTAATAATATTGCTTCCTTATTTTTTCTTTTAAAGAAATTAAAAGAAGTAAATTTAAAAATTATTCTTCGTAATATGATCAAGACAAGTACTATTACGTGCTTTTGCTAAACACGTATATCGGTTACATTGCATGCGTCTCGATCGCAGTGGCTGCCGATACTATGTACGTTTTGCTGGTAGAACATATTTGTGGAATGTACGACATACTGTGGTGAGATAATTGGTTAATTTCAATTGTAATATATAATCAATATAATCATTATAATTACGAAATTCACGCGCAACGAGTAAATTTTATAAATTTGAATGCACTCTTAAAAAAGATTAAATCGATACTCGCATTGTTGCTTCTTTTCCGCGATGCTAATTATCTCGACACTGCGCTATGTATTATTTTATATCAATAAAAGGCTGTCATAGCTGAGCCGCGCATTCGACAGATATTAAGTATGTGTGTATAATTCTAATTTATATTTGATTTTGAAAAAACTAGAGTTAATATTTAAATAATTTTATAAATATGTGTGTGTATGTGAAAAAATTAATTAACGCTGTTAATAATTAAAATTTCTTAAAATTCAAGAGAACACGGTTAAAATCATAGGAAAATGTAATAATTATAATAGAATAAATCTCCGCGTTTCGGAAATCACAATTTTTCGTATATTGTATAAAGATATATTTAAGTATTGGGAGGAGTAGATTTTTTCGCATTTCCGGCTTTTTATTTAGAAGTTTAGGTAGCATCCCACAAGATATAAAAGAAACTCTTAACTTTTATTCTTAATTTTTACGCTCCAACCAATATTGCAAGAAATATCTCGATTTTTTGTATGACATTTTGCGAAAACCTGACAGTATACCAAGCGATCAAAACTCTTTAAAAAATAAAATATTATGAACAAAACTATAGGAAAATTATAGTAAAATAGACTTCCGTTTCTCAGAAATGAATTTTTCCCCGAGGAGAGTACGAAAATATTTCGGAGCCCCTCTTTCTCTATTTTCTCGATTACTGTCTCTTTTGCTTCTATTTTATTCAAAAAAATATTAATATAGCAAATATATAATAATTACGGTATCTCTCTTAGTCTGACTCTTCCCCTTCGACCTGTCCGGCATGGGTGACCCTACCGGTAACTATTAGCGTTTTCAAATGAAGCAAATTTGATCGCTTTGAGAGCGATTAAACCCAATTTACCATGAATATATGTTTGACCAAATAAGTTTAAAGAAAATCTGATTAGTATAAATATATGATACATTAATAGTATAACTAACATAAAGTACATCTCCCGTTTTTGTTGCTATTTTATCTTTAAAGCACAAGATTTTTTGTCTTAATCAATCAAATGCTTACTTAAAGTATTTTATTGATTAATCTAATAATTTAAGTTTCCCTAATAATCAAGACGGTATCCCTAATATATAACGTCATTAATCGGTTTCAGAACAATCAAACTTGCTTCACTCGAAAACGTTATACATATGTTACCGCCGGCATAGCTCTTAGGTTCATTAGAGTACTCAAACCTCCTCACCCGGCAAGTGCCTTCGTTAAGAGATACCATCGAGGAGGTAAACTTTTTATTACAATTATTTAATTGAAATACAAAAGATTTTGTTTCATAAAATAAATATGCACTATATAATATATATAATATACAATATATTATATATAATATATAATTTACAATAACAATATAGAATTATAGAATATATAACATATAGAATTTGTAAAATTAAATATAATTTT
>NW_021853485.1:7267559-7270168 GCF_003651465.1 Formica exsecta
TACATATAATAATTTGTTAAATAAAAAATATAATACACAAAGAGTTATATAAAATGTATATAATATATAATTACAAAATATATGACAAAAAATTTTAAATATTTTATATAAAATATATTACAAAATGTATTACGAAATATATATTATAATTAATTCTATACATCTAATATGGAGAATTAATTATATTACAAAATAGAGTATAAAGTTAGTATAATTAACTAGTAATATAAAATATAATTTAAAATGTAATACAAAAGAATTTATTACATGAAATTACACGAAAATGTCCGAAATATTTATATGATGCAGAATTCATTAGAAATTTTTAAATCAGATATAGCTGATAAGTAATGATTAATCATATATTTGATTATAATCAACATGCAATTACAAAGCTTATTAAATTTTATATAATAAAAACTATTATGACCAAAAGAATCGTAAATAAAATTATCGATCGTTTTTTAATTTTTGGAAAAAGTACTTGGTCTACTAGCGCATTTTGCGTAGATTTCCAAAAAAAATATTTGGGAAAAGGTAGACGAAGCTTCGATGTAAATTAACGATTAAATCATAAGATAAAACGCGATTTAAAATTTGAGAAAAAACGCGACGAATAAATAAATCAACGATAGCCATAATACTCGATTCCAATGTATGTACATGTAATTTTTGGAACAATCAGAGGAACGATATAATTACTATATACGAAAATGTTTTGACGGACATTTGAAACGCTTTTTATAATCACGTCTGTAATAGGACATTTGTGAATATAGAATCTAATGCCCGATTTATTTTCAAGTATGTGATTTTATGCAAATTTCGCGATTGAGAATAAGAATATATGTACAGTTTCGCGAAGGATTGGCTAAACAGGATAAAATCTTATAAATCTTAAGATACCGTTATAAAAACATTGCGTTATCGCCGCGTTCAATGGAGGATAACTGGCCCAACTATTTGACCAGATTTCGAAAAGGCGGGTGGCAGTCGTCGTTGAGTTATTACCGAAACCATTGCTTCCAGAAATCGCCAAGAAAACCTGAGTTTAATTCCAATCCTGCAACGAACATCCCTAATTTTCAACAGAGCACCGAACTAGACGTCGCGGATGGATCTAACAAGAACCGACAAGAAATAATTCTCCACGATGAAGATCGTTTCGACTTCTCGCCGGTACGAACTTTACTAACGTTCATCTGACGAGAGGGATAGCGATAAGGTCCCTTAGCTAAGACAGCGATCGCATCTAAGAACGTGGAAAAAACGCGATGTTTTTACAACAGTTAATTAATTAATTTAACGAATATTAAATTCCGATACGAAATTCATAAATATCAATCAAATCACAAAATTCCGAATAATTCACTCGCGATTTTGCAATGTTGAAGGCAGTCGTCAAATTTTATGAACAAAAAGCTAATATTTAATCGTTAACTTAACATCGAGTCTTCACACTTTTATTCAATCATTTTTTTATTAAATATTAGAAGAATTAGCGATATCGTGATATTTATAAAGTTTGAAATATAATTTCCCGAATTTATCAATAATTGTTTAAATGTATAAAAACACAAAGCTCTTAAATTTATAAATATTGATAAAATCGGCGCAATATAAGAATAAGTTATTACTATTTCATATAATTAATAAATTTACTCGAGCGTCTTCTTCATTAAACAAATTAAATAAAATTTATCAATTGAAAAAATATTTTACATCTTTTTCAAATTTTTGCTTTAATTCATACTTTAATATGTTTTAATGCATATTAAAAAAATCTGTTGAAAATCTATTATATAATTTAATCTATTCTAGCCCATCCATTTTGAGGCAACGGATTTATAATCTACATTTACATCTACAATATCTACGAATCCGTTACGTCAAAAGAAAAGAAAGTTCATTACTCACCGGCACTGATGCGCAACAGCGGAGTTGTTAGCCTTGAGGCTACGTTGTCTGTAACATACAAATATAAAACTCAAATTATAACAGCGTCCACAATATAACTAATATTTCATGCAGAATATTTTATATTCAATGCGTACAACGCTAATTGTAAAAGGCTCTATATAAATATAGAACAATTTTATGAATTATAAAAAGACTTTTTTTCACATAAAAATTTTTATAGGAGTTATGTAAAAGTCTTTCTTTTTAATTTTCTTTTGTTTAATTCATTCAAATAAAAAAATCGAATTAGTACGCAATTTTCAACAACTAATATACAAATAATAAATACTCACCCTAGGGTTGCTCCGCCGGTGCAGAATGCCTCTCCTAGGCCTCCTCCTCCTCTCAGGATGTCAGGGTCGCTACGTTGATCTGTAACATGCAAATAGAAGATCCAAATTGTAGCAGCGCTCAAAATAATTAATATTTTTAAAAATGTATTATTTGCATTGAATTTTATATCCAATGCAAATAATAATATGCAGATTATAATAAAATAATTTTATAAATTTTGAAAAGAAACTCTACTAATAACTCTAATAATTTCATATAAAAGCTATAATTTAAAAGTAAAAGCTCAAAATATTTTAAAAATGTATTATTTGCATTGAATTTTATATCCAATGCAAATAATAATATGCAGATTATAA
>NW_021853486.1:0-251 GCF_003651465.1 Formica exsecta
TGTTCCATTTATAATTTGCTAAATATATTTTATCTATTCAAACAAAGAGAATAAATTGAATAATTATAATAAAAGTAGATTATAAATAAATGTTACCACTACAAAAGTGAATAAACTTTAGAGAATATATTTTTTAGCATTCTATATATCAAATTATTTTTTTTAATACCATCTATTTAAATTTCTTGCATTTTAAATTTAAAAAAAAAGAAATCTACATTATAGCTTTCTTGAAGACTATATTAATAATC
>NW_021853487.1:0-115 GCF_003651465.1 Formica exsecta
TTTCTTTGATATTTACAGGATTTCTTGATAATGCGTCAGCGTTAAATATCGTTTTTCCCGCTTTGTATACAACCTCATAATCATATTCTGCTAATTTTAATCTCCAACGAAGTAT
>NW_021853487.1:5802-12709 GCF_003651465.1 Formica exsecta
TTTATTTGTTTTGAACGTATTTTGAAAATCAGATTTCTGTTAATAAAAATAAAATGTGTTTTAATTTCATAGAAACCCGTGAATCTGTGAGTGAATCTGTCTATAACATTTCTATAAATACAAGATTGATTTTATGACAAATACTATTTCAAATTACAAATCTTTATAAACTGAATTGCTTCTAAATACTTGGCTAGTTAACTATTGATTTCATTTAGTTTTGATTTTTGATTTTTTAAAGGTTTTTATTTTTTAGAGTTATTTTTTAGAGGAAAATCTTTTTTTAATTTTTTATTTTGTATGAAAATTATTTTTTAAGGAAAAACTTTTTTAAAAGTTATTTTGTAGGTATTACTATTTGCAGTTATCCATACTGGTTTTTAACAGGTATTTGACGTTAAATTTTCCAGAGTGCAACATTATATAGCGTAGCACTCTTTCATTTATAAAAAAGTAAAGCTGCAAAATTCTTCCTGATACTTCTGGATAGTTGAATCTATAGAATACACACACACACACATATCTTATAATAAACATATTATAGAATACACACATCTCTTTCTTATAAATATAAGTATTGCGATACTTTGTTCTGTTTTTACACGTAGCATAAATTATCATACTTTTGTAATGTTTTAGTTTTCTCTAATATAAATGAGATATACCTGATCCAACTATCCACAAGTATTACGAAGAATTTTGCATCTTCACTTTTTTATAAATGAAAGCATACGAACACTGCACTCGGCATTTTGCAAACTTAACCTATACCTGTCAAAAGCAAGTATGGATGCATGCAAGCAGTAACATCGAAGCGCCGTTAGCGCAATCTTTCGTCAAAGACGCCAACCGTACAAGAATACATTGCCATTATTGCATGTGTGTTGTGTACGTGTATATATACGTGTAGCATAATACCACTTGTTGAATTTTAATGTGGAGTTTCGGCGTGGCAAACGGTCGAAGCACGTGGCGTACTCCAATAATGCTTTTCCACGTTTTATATCGTTTTGATGCTTATATATTTAAACACAACTTGTTACATAAATATATAGAACTGATTGACATAAATGTTGAGACAATAAGACGATTACTCTCTTCAGTACAAAAAAAAAAATAAAATTCGGAAAGATTCTTTTACACAAATTCTACAGTCCTTACTACACGAGGTTCTGAGCGGAAATGACTCTTCTCATGTTCCCATGTACTCACTATTATATAGCAAGCGCGCTCTGTGGCGAGTCTCGCATCACAAGGCGCGACCTTTGAAAAATTATTTCCAACACCACTATATTCTATGCATGTGTTGTATACATATATAGCGGTAAAGAGGACGACGACGACGACGATGATGATGATGATGATGATGGTGACGTTTCTTACATGAAAATTTCCACATTTCGACTTTGCTTCGTAATATCTTTGCTTTATAGAACATGCAGAGCGAAAATAAAGACACTTTCCTTATATAAATCGAACCCAAGCTATCGATTAAGCTTATCAAGAATTCGATCGGTTCAGCCGTTATTCAGATCTGAGTGCCAGTCTACAATAGGTGATTTAAGCCCTAAGCCTTAAGAAATTGATCAATCACAATCAAGTATGAAGAGAATACTCGACTGTGATTAGTCAATTTCTTAAGGCTTAGGGCTTAAATCACCTATTGTGGACCGGCACTTACTACGCGCGGTTTTTGCTTCGCGTGACTTGGCGAGAGACACTACCGTGTCCCTTGATTTATTCACTTTATTATCCTAATATTATTGATCATCATACAATATTTAATTGCAGATACAATTTTAACGATAATTTAAACATATATATCTACATATTTATATACGCAAGTATAAAATTCTTATAAAGTGGGCGCTTATTAGCCTCGTTGCATTACTGCTGTCACGAGAGGCCAGAAAGCATTTTCAGGCCGTATTTCGGCCGTAAAGCGATACGCTAGAGGAACAAGGATAGCACGCGATTGTCGCTCCTTGTCTGACATTATCTCCCAACAATCGCATCCGTGTGCTCAACGTATCGGTGTGTGCCTTCACGGACGCTACACACACGATGAAAGAGAGACAAAGACAGCGCATCATCTCTCTTTGTCAAACGATCAGTGTACTACCAAAATCGACAGTATCGAAAAGTGGATTAAACAAAAAGCTATTTAATCCGAAACATTGTCTTTTTCTAGAATCGTTTTATGAAACTAAATTCATTTTATTGAAGTATTAAAGTGGATGTAGCACGGACATGAACCAATCGGCTGTTTTATCGGCTCCGAAAGTGAATGTGGCCATGTAGTTCCAGGCGGTGTAAAATGGATGTACATGACGCTAGTGTACAACCTAGAAAAAGTGTCTCACGAAAAACGGCAGCGTGTCGACTCTCATTCTTCTCTCTGCTAGGTGTTAATCATAGGGATATGAACATGCGCAATTAGGTATATTCAATTTTTGAGGGTCTTCAGCGTTTTCAAGCAGGGCAATTAGTTGACTTATATCCAAATTGCCGCCTGGAAAATCAGTAATAAGTCTAATGATTAAAGTTAAAATTTGCTCGCGCTCGCGACTTACTATGGCTTGAACTTCATCATCAGTATATAAATTATCCGAAAATTAATTGAACATCTTGCATTGCTGATTAATTATCAATCTAAATATCTAGCGTATTCATCTATTTTTAAGTGTTCTTCAGACAATTGGTCTTTTAACTGAGAAATCAGGTCCGAGGGAGTTGTTTGATTCTCGTCGCGACAACTTTCTTTAGAATGATTTATATTTTGATACAATTCGTTTAGTAATATGAATTCCGGCGTATAAGCAAAAAGACCGGTTGGATCGCTTATGCAAAGAGCATTTGTAATTGAATTGCTTTCAAGAGTTTCCGTTGATATTTTTCTTTGAGAATCTTCTTGACTGTCCTTTTGAGGTTTTTTGTGAGAATATTTTAACTGATTTATAGTATCTGGAGACAAAGAGATCTTTTCACAAGAAATTACTCGAGGTTTATTTTTATTATTTAATTGGTTAAGCCGAGACAACTCGGAGGAAAAGCGTGCGGCACGCGTTTTTACACCGGCTCTATGATTCCGTTTTTTTCTGAGAGCAAGCCTGTATTTCGGGTTAATCATTTGCAAGGGGGCGTATTAATTATTTGGGGAGAATCTTAGATTAATATAATTCAAGGTATTGTGTTAGTTGTAGTATAGTGAAAGTTAGAGGAATAATATTTTAAGAGGGAGAATTATGATAGTGGCAAAAATGAGAATATAAATTAATCATAACCAATCTATCCTAGATTGTCTAATGATTTGTCTGTTTTGTAGTGCACGTGTAAAGGAAAGTCATAAAACAAGCTTCTCCATCATACGGTTTAGTCCTTTTGAGTCGTCGCAGATCATGTGTAACATTACGTACTATTTCCATTTCAATATTTATATGGTCTAGGAAACGTTGATTATGTTTGGTTGCATTTTTCTTTATTTCATCAATGACGATATTAATATGTAAATCACGATGCAAATTACTATTTCGTATATACCAAGGTGCATTTACTATTCCTTGTAGGACCTTATTCTGAAAGGTTTGGATCATTTTTATGTTTGTCATCTTTGTGCAGCCCCACAATTGCGCACCGTACGCCCATATTGGTTTAAGTATTTGTTTGTAAATTAATAATTTATTCTGAAAGTTCCGAGTTGCGTCCAAGGAGCCAGTATAATTTTCTATATTGAATATTGAGTTCCTCCTTTTTCTTCTTGATGTGTTCCTTCCACTTTAGCCTTGCGTCCAAGGTCATTCCCAGGTACTTGGCCGTATTGCTGTACGGTACAATTTTCCTATTGACCGAAATGGGAGCAGTGTTTATTTTCCTATTATTAAAGTTTATATGGACCGATTTTGTCTCGTTTAGTTTAATACGCCAACGTTTCGTCCACTCACTTATTTTGTCTAGTGCGCATTGTAATTTGCTTGTCAACATATTTATCAACTCCTAGAAGTATTGATTATGGGTAAAGATCTATTATTAACATCGATACTAAATCTTACTGGTTTCATACAATCCTAAATTTTAATTCAAACGTGGTATATCTCGGGTATAGGTCCAAGGACACTTCCCTGCGGCACCCCTGCTGTGATTTCTTTTAATTCAGAGAATGCATTGCCATAGCGTACTCTGAAGTGGCGACCAGTTATATAGGATTTAAGAATCTCAAAGTATTGAGTTGGTAAGTCTCTGTGCAATTTAAATTTCAGACCCATGTGTCACACCCTGTCGAACGCTTGGGCAACATCAAGGAAGACAGCTGTACAGATCTCTTTCTCTTCCAGGGCCTTTTCTATCGTATTTGTAATGCGATGTACCTGTTCTATTGTAGAGTATTGATTTCTAAAGCCAAACTGATGGGACGGAATCAATTTTTTCTCTATTATGATTGGCATTAATCTTTTTAAGAGCAATTTCTCAAAGATTTTAGATATGATGGGTAGTAAGGATATCGGTCTATAGGATGTTGCTTCAGTGGGAGGTTTTCCTGGTTTGGGAATAACGATTACTTCTGCAATCTTCCAATGCCAAGGGACATGTTTTAGCTTAAAACATGCATCAATTAGATATTGTAGCTTAAGAAGTGCTTCTTCTGGGAGTTCTTTCAAAATCTGTCTAGTGATAAGGTCATATCCTGGTGCTTTCTTCGCGCTGAGGTTAGATTTAATCATATTTCTGAGTTCCTTAAGAGTGACAAAAGGTATTTCCACATCATCAACTTTTTTTATGTAAGTTGCATTTTCATCTTTCGAATTTCTAGGGAGTAGTGTAACAACTTTCGCTAAGTGTTCCGCAAATAGGTCAGCTTTTTGTTTAGAGTTTTTGGCCTATTTGCCATTTGAGTTTTTAAGAGGCGGATTTTGTAGCTTGGGTCTATTAATATTTTTGGTTGCTTTCCACAATGAGTATTTAGTACACTTATCCGCAGTCAGATTGCTGAGGAATTTATTTATTGTCTCATTTTTAATTTCTTGTATATGTTTCCTCAAGTGATTGCTGAGTTGATTGAGTTTACTTTTATCACTGTAGAATCTGGTTTGTTGCCATTTCCTTTGTGCACGTCTTTTTTCTAAGATAAGCTCTCTTAGTTCCGCTGGGCAGCTTATTTCATATTTATTTTTTCCTCCTGGAAGCGGAGTATTTGCTTCGGCCGCCTGTTGTATATCCGCGATAAATTGTTCAGCTTCTCTGTCGATTTGCTCTATGGTTTCAAGAGGTGCTTGAAGGCAGATGTAATGCGAAAGTTCTTCTCTAAATTTATTCTAGTCCGTTCTTTTGTTAGTAAGTTTTGGTAAACCTTCTTCTTGAATCATGTTTTCGCTTAGAGTTAGAATTACAGGGGAATGATCGGATGACAAATCGTCTTTGCTTTCTATGTGAAAGAATTTGGAAGTTATTCCTTTGGTTATGATGAAATCAATCAGGTCTGGTAATTTGTCCGGGTCAGTTGGCCAGTATGTTGGTGTTCCAGTAGAGAGGAAACTACATTTATGTCTTTAACCTGCTTTAAGTAGTTCTCTTCCTTCAGTTGTTGTCAGTCTAGATCCCCAATGTGTATGTTTTGCATTGAGGTCTCCCCCCACGATGAAGTGATTTCCTATATTTCTAAAGAGATTAATATATCGTTTTCAGTTAGTTTATGTCAGTATATTGCTGAGATTTTAAGTTCTCTATTTTTTGCCCTTATGTTAACTGTTGTAACTTGCATTATTTCACTTTCGATTTTTTGTTCCTCATAGTGCTGGATATTGTCTCTTATTAAAACTGCCGATCCTCCTCTGGCTTTATCCGCTGGATGTGGAGTATGGTAGCAGGAGTAGTCCCTAATCCTGACATAAGATTGTTTTGTGAAATGAGTCTCAGAAATGAGGCAAATATCCACTTTTTCATTTCTCAGAAATATTTCTAATTCTGAGATGTGTTGCAGAAGTCCGTTAGCATTCCATGTAACAATACGTAGTGTGCGATTTATTTTCTTTTAGTTTTCAACTCTGTGAATTTTTTGTTGTTTTTATCTAATGCGTCTATTTTTTTTATTAGTGTTTTAATAATCTTATCCTGTTCGTCCAGTCGCTCAAGGATAAGTGCCGAGATATCTTTACTCTATTCGTAACAATTTGAGCGTAAGATTTGTTGAGACTTACTTGTTTAGGCTCCACATTTGATTTATTTGTATCTGTGTTTTGGTTGTTGTTTCTATCCACAGGAGGTGACTTGCTAAGTCCTTGACGCCTGGTGTTTAGGTTTTTATTTCTCCTTTCCTGCTGTTCTTTAGCAATTGGGCATCCTCTATAACTTGCTACGTGCTCACCTCGGCAATTTACACACTTTGGTTTTTGGTCTCTTCTCAGAGTGCATTTATCAGTGGGATGTTTACTCGCGCATTTCACACAAGCGAAATCCCTTCTGCAATAACTTTGCGTATGTCCGAAAGCCTGGCAGCGCTTACATTGCGGGATTATATTATTATTTTTTCTCAGTGGCTCTATTTTAACACCTATTCCCAATATAGATTTAATGGTGTAAATTTTTTCGATGTTTTCTTCGTTGTGAAATGTAAGCATAAAAAGTTGTAAGCCTCTTTTCTGCGAGAATTGTTCTCCTTGTTTCTTTTTTGATAATATTTTTTGCTTCTAGAATATTGAAATCCTTGTTGGTCAGATCTAAGATTATTTCATTTTCTTCACATGATGGATGCAAACTTTTGGCCATTACTTTAATAGATCTTGTAGTTTTATCTTCATATGTGTGCCATTGTATCTTACTTCTGGATAATTCTTCAGTTATTGCTCTATAAGTTTCACTATCTGGTACATTTATTTTCCAGACATTGTTATTATGAGATGTATATTTACACTCT
>NW_021853487.1:13163-20082 GCF_003651465.1 Formica exsecta
CTCTTTCTTAGTTACATGTTGAATTAATTTCTTGAGATCTCCGAACTGCTCCACTCCAGAAGCAATAATGGGGCATGTTTTTTGCGATATAATTTTTCCTTATGGAGTTTGCTGTCTCAGTATGCTTTGGAGTTATTACATTCCTGATGCATTCTTCAGTATTTGATTCGGGGCTGCTCTGTGCTTTCCTTTTTTTTGGTTGGTCTTCTATTTTTCTTTAGGATCCAGCCCGTTTCCCTTATGAGTTCTTCTTCATCTGTGCAGTACTCCAGTTCTTCAATTACTTCATTAGGTGTCTGCGTTGTCCCTAAATTCTGGATTGTAATTTTCTTTTCTAGATCTAGTATACACTGTTGTAGGCTAGAGATAGTTCGTTCAAGTTCTTTTCTTGCCTTAACTTCATTTTGCCATTCAACATAGTAATCAACTTGTTGTGGATCCATCTGAATATTATTTGGCAACTTATTAGTCTGTATTTCTTGTAACGATGGAGCCTCCATTAAAGATGATCTTGGATTTATCATTAAGCTTTCCTTAGAAGAATCGTCTACAATCAATGGTTGGCCTCCCCCAGAATCCATGAGACCTGCCTCTTTAGAGGATGGATTTTCCAGGACAATGCCTGGGGTAATAGTTTCCGTTTCTGGTTTGTCCATTGCTTGTATTTGTTGCTGGTTTTGGTCCACCCCGGGTATTTTATTTCCCCGGTACCCTCCGGCAGGCCGGCGAGCATTCCCCAATCCGCCACCTGGGGAGGCGCCCGATGGGGGACCAGCAACCCCTCACGGGGTTTAAGATATGGGAAAAATGCCGATCAAGGACATACTTCGATGCTCGATAACGATGAAATTGTGGAGGGTGGTGATGGAAAGATGCCGATCTAGGGCATACTTCGATGCTCGATAACAATGGAAATTTAGGAAAAAGGGTAGAGTGTCACCAGGGCAATAAAGCTCGGTAACCGGGTTTTCAAGGTTGGACCACGTCCGAGTAAGATTAGAATGATGATATATTTTGTACTTTATTTAATCTCCTGTTGTCAGTTTTATTGGAAGGTTACAAGGTAAGGAAAGGTGTCAATCAAGGGCTCACTATGAGCTCGATAGATGATAGCTGTCAAGGGCACAATGTGCTCGATAGGCAGTGGCCGTCAAGGGCACAGTATGTGCTCGACAGACGATGGAATCGTATAGGGAGATGATGGGAGACTGTCAATCCGGGCAAAACAATGCTCGACAACGATGAAAATTCGGGAAAAGGGTAGAGTCACCGTGGCAATAAAGCTCGGCAACCGGGTTTCAAGGGTTGGACCACGTCCGAGTGACAACAGCAGAATAGCTGCTAAGCAAAATCTAAATTTGTCTAGTATTGATAATAATAATAGTAAGAATAATAGGGATGTTTCAAGTGATTGCAGGAAGATAAATTGTGGATTAAAGTTGACTGACTAGGAAACTGTCAGCAACATGCTAATGCTTGACAGGGGTTTCTTTTATTATTAAAGGGGATGTAGGAATGTCGATAATGATTTAGGATAAATGGGCTGTCAGTCAATTTCTAAAATAAAACTTGAGAATATAAGGGGTATTAGTAACTGCGGGTACTTACTGTGTTATAGCAAGTAATTTTTTTTTTTTTTAGCTCAATGTCTTTGGTACTTGCTTTAAGCCTTTCTTTCTCATTTGCAAAGACCTCGGTCGTGGATGAGATAGGCTAGATTGACGTAGACAGGTGTATGCTCAAAGTCTTTATTCCTAATTTTATACAGATTGAGCTTATGAATCTAACTGACTGACTGACTGTATAATAAAGATGAAAGATACGCAGTTATGCGTTGAAATGATCGGCGGGACTGACTACTACTACTGGACTAACTCTACTCTACTACTAGACTAACTCTGACGGACTGACTGGCGAGGGTGAAAATCTGTATCTTATATACTATTGAGAAGAAAGAGCGTTACGGGCCGTGTGCAGATCGTTCTGAGAATTTAGTTTGCGTTTTAGAAATTCATTAAGGTGAAGGTCTTCTATGGAAATCTACGATGAAAATATTTCTAAATATTGCTTATCGATTAGCGGTAAATCCTTATCGATTGTTTATGTTTTTGGCGTCTACGTCACGGATCTATTGGAGCCGCCATGGATCTGCACACCTGCTTATCGCTCGCTGTCTCGGATATTTTTACAATGTTAAAACTATAGTATAATACGAAAAAACTATAGTATAATATGGAAAAACTATAGTATATAGTACGAAAACTAGTATAATATGGAAAACTATAAGATAATATGAAAAAGCTATATTAATACTATAAGTTTTATGGAATCACTTGTTAAATTTATTTCATATCTGGTAGTTAATTTAGAAATTCAAGTTTAATATTTCATGACTGAAAGGAGTTATTCCAGATAAATTGTGCAAAATTTTTCGTTGACGTCACTTTTATAATAAAAGTATATACAGCACATTTTCACCGCACCTAAATTATTTATTTCAACTCGGTTTAAAGTACGTTGCTTTATGTCCTCCGTAATATCAATACTGCAGTCACTATCGTAATCGGAATCCTCCGAAAGTACGCGGTCTTCGTCTGATGAATCAGATAGAATATAAAATCATGGTAAAGAGGCACACCCTGTCAGTATTTTCGCCAAGAGTTCCGAGACAAGAGCTACTAATAAGCATCTTGTTAGCAAAATTTTTGACATAAATTTAGAAATATGGCGGAAAACAGTGCCGAACAAATTCTGCGCGAGCAATCTGCAAGGGTGAATTCGATAGAGGAGTACGTTGCGTGGGAGCAACGAATATATCGAATCGTTGGAAGAGCAAAGTCGAATCAAACGTCCACGATTATCGATCGGGATTCGACAATCGCTGATTGCCCGAATCGCACGACTCGAAGGATTGAAGAACTCGTTACGCAGGCGTTTTGTACATACGGATGCAGGATGCAGGGCGGTACCGCGGGCGATAATAATGAAAAGAACGGTGATTAACGTGCAATCTAAAGACAATGCGTGTTTTGCATGGTCTGTAGTCGCCGCTCTATATCCAGCTGAAAGGGACGTAGGCCGGGAATCTTCGTATCCACATTATACGACAGTACTGAATCTCCAAGACATTGAGTTTCCATTGAATGTGAATCAAATCAAAAAATTTGAACTTGCCAACGATATCTCCATAAATGTATATAGTATTGAGAAAGAGAACATTGTCCCGATACGTCTGAGCGAGCTAAAGACAGATAAACATGTCAACTTGCTGTACGTGGAAGACAACAACGTTGGACATTTCGCGTGGATCAAGAATCTATCTATAGGCTCATGAGCTCGCAATTGAGCAAACATAATGGCCAAAAATATATCTGCGATCGGTACGTATATATTTAATAAAATGCATTGTTGAAATCTTTGAACAAAAATTAAAAAATTATTTCTTTTACAGATGTTTGCACTATTTTGGTTTGAATGACAAGTTACAGTCATATACGGTGGACTGTCGAGAGATGAATGACTGCGCTATTCGATTACCGAGCGATAAGGACAAGTGGATCATGTTCAACAACTATAATCGGAAAGAGCGGCTTCCATTCGTTGTGTACGCCGACTTGGAGTGCGTTTTGGATAAGACGGAAGAAGAAAGAAATTTCCACCATCATAAAGTATGATATTTAGTATTGCTTATTATGTACATTGTTCGTACGACGATTCGTTATCCGTGTATCATTCTCGTCGCAGTACCGATTGCATGTCATGGTTCGTCGAAGAACTAAAAAATTTAGCGCAACGTGTAAAAACAATTTTATCAGCTAATGTCCCCATGGTAAATTTAACATACGCTGAATGTGAAAAATTTCGTAGCGCGACGCATTGTCATTAATGCGAGAAATCATTCGTCCAAGATGATACACGCGTACGCGATTATTGCCATCTAACCGGGCGATACAGAGGTCCCGCGCATTTAAATTGTAATTTAAATTATAACGATTATTTTTGCATTCCAATAGTTTTTCATAATTTATCAGGTTACGACGCACATTTCATTTTCAAGGAAATAGCAACAGCGTTCGAAGGGGGAATCGAGTTACTTCCGATAACAAAGGAAAATTATACATCATTTACGAAAAATGTTAAACTTACCAAAGAGAAATTGAAAAATCATATTAAATTGCGTTTTATCGATTCGTATAAATTTCTCACAGCCAGTCTCGATAAATTGGCATCATTCTTGAATAAAGATAAACTCAAAATTTTACACTCTGAATTTCAAAATTTACCGAATGACAATTTCAATTTATTAACACGGAAGGGCGTCTTTCCATACGAATATATTGACTGCGTCGACAGGTTGCAAAATACATGTTTACCACCGCGCGATTCATTTTACAGTTCCTTGACCGGTGACACAATATCCGAGAGCAATTACGCGCACGCCGACAGTCTCGAGGTTAAATTTAATAAACCAACCTACGTGGGTATGTGTATACTCGACATATCCAAGCATGTTTGTACGAGTTTCACCACGATTACATGGTACCTATGTATCGAGAGAAATGTAAAGTCATGTACACCGACACCGACAGTCTCATATATCACATCGAGTGTGAAGATGTATATGAGAATATAAAGCGCAACGTCGACAGATTCGATACCAGCGATTATGCGGTGGACAATGTGTACGGTATACCGCTCGCGAATAAAAAGATACCGGGTTTAATGAAGGATGAAAATAATGGCGCCATCATGGCCGAATTCATCGGGCTTAGGGCAAAAATGTATGCGTTGCGAGTAGATGGTAAGAAAGATACAAAAAAAGTAAAAAGCGTCAAGAGTAACGTCGCGAGAACGATAACATTCGACGATTACACGCAGTGTTTGAAAGAAGAGATTAAAATGACGCGTCAGCAGTCTTGTATAAGATCTAAATTACACGAAGTATACAAAACATTATAATAAAGTATTTTTTCATTAAGTACTTTTTGAGTTATTTTATATCTTAATCTAACATATTTTGATATAAAAAATAAAATATCTCGTAAAATATTCAGTTTTCGAATCTTACCGTAATACTTTATTATAGTGTTTTGAAAAGCTCTCGAGATAAGCTACAAGAATATGTAATAAAAAATGGGGGTTCCATTTAAGAAAACGTCGATCACATTGATCTCACCTTGAAAAAGTCACTCAAGGTCTAATCCATATTTTTATCATGTGGCCCCTTCCAAACCCTACAACTTTTGTTTGAAACATTTTTTTCGATAAAGCTTATTTTCCGAGATATTTTACAGTTTCAAGTTAAAAAACTCACCCTGTATATCTTTCTTCTCCTGCGCTGAATTAGATGTAGTCTGCGCGTGAGTTGCATACCGAAGCATTTTCTGCATCTCATCCATCATTATTTGCAGTGTTTGCACATTCGTCTCGAGCGTGATTATTTTTTTCTCAAATTCTTCCAACACATCGATAACTGTGAGTATGTAGTTGTAGCCTTTGTTGAATCGTGCATATGGACGCATCTCGACCACGTCCGCCTGCCACAGATCGTCGTATCCGCGTACTATGACACGTCTACGTGGGAAATTTTTTCTCGCTGGAGCATGCAATTCTTCCACGAGCTGCTGTTTTTCAGAGGTCTTTTGCGACATATTTGATCGAGGCATAATTTGCAATAATGAGATAATTCCTCCACGTATATTCTTTATATATCTTTCTTCTCCTGCGCTGAATTAGATGTAGTCTGCGCGTGAGTTGCATACCGAAGCATTTTCTGCATCTCATCCATCATTATTTGCAGCGTTTGCACATTCGTCTCGAGCGTGATTATTTTTTTCTCAAGTTCTTCCAGTCTATCTTCTAAAGGCTTGACATGTATTTTCACGTACTGTTTGTTTGCGGCATCAGTATCATCTTCCGGTTGCGCTACGCGTCGTATCTTGCGCGATCTTGCGTCAAAGCCGGAGGCTGTCTGACACAGAGCGTTATCGCGCACGTAATTTCTTAGTAATCCATTCCATTGATATTATGAGTTGTTCGGTGTTCCCAAAGATAATCCAAATTTATTAATCGACATTTCGATACAAACAATAATGACAGACTGACTCGTTTCGCTGACGCATAGATTAATTTATAATAAGACCAGCTTCGTAAAGTTCCTCGATAATTGATAATATTTCATTGTCGTGGTCATTGTTGCCGGCTTGACGCGAAACTTCCAGCAATCGCAAGCGATCTACCAACTCGTTGGGATCATTCCAATGCACGTAATCGATCTTATTATCGTTTAACGTCATAGCGTGCGGTATGTTTATACCTCTTCCAGCTTTTTTTCCAGGCGCTATTATATTTTTAATAGAGATTAATGGCGCTATTATATTTTTATACTTGTATCCCTTATTATTTAACACTGGATTACGCATATCATTGCCACGTCTATGCGCATTTGTCGCCAGTAATATATTTTTGTATTTAATTTTATCATCGTCATTGTATACGTCACCGTCGGGTATTCTCTTGAAAATCAACTCGTATTCTCTCCTTTCGACTGCTCGCCGATAATCCTCCGTCTCCCTCGGCGCCGGAGACCCGGCATCCGCTCGCGGATCGCGCGCTGGAAGCAACGCGCAACCCTTAAGAATCGTGATAACGGATCACGCGCTAAAAGCAGCGCGAGATATCGTCGTCACCCCCCTCTTAGGAACGAGTCGCGTCAAGGTCGAGTCGCGACGGGAGAAACGCTTCGCGCGGAAAAAACGTTTCGCGCGGGAAAATATAGAAGAGGGTTTAATAACTTAGCCGCGCCGTAGAACGGTCAGTCATCGCGGATACGCCGAGCGCGTCAATCGCTCTTCCTCGCGAGTGAAAGTAATGTTGTAGGCTGTATCTAACTCACGGCCCCTTGAGTGCGAGAGAGAGG
>NW_021853488.1:0-656 GCF_003651465.1 Formica exsecta
AATTTATATGCATGATTATTGTAATTTATTTATTATTTATCAATGAACATGTTTATTTTTCAGACAAAAAAAAAGAGGTAGCGGTAAATTGCGAGCTCACTGGTACAACCAGCAAGGGGGCAGAGGATGGGGCGTACGTGGCGGCCGGGCCGGTAGAGGCGGCCCTGGAGGCGGCCGCGGCCGCAGAAGAGGCACAGGCAGAGGCCGCAGTGGCCCCACCATTATAAAAAACTTTTATATGAAATATTAAAAAATAATAAACTTTGAAATAATAAAAAAAAAATATAAATAATTCTGGGATTAATTATTTTTACCCCACATTTTTATCATTTATCCTTCTTGCCCTCAGGTGTTCAAAATTGAAACATTAAAATTTCGTCTCTAAATTTCGCCGTTATATTAAAACGATTGCCTCAGAAAATAAAACACGAGCGAGAACAAACAGCGTCGCGGTCACCCGCTCGGTGCGTGATTGCATTCTTCTTAGAATGAAAAACTGTGACAAACAGCAAGTTCTCGAAGGTTCGAAATCAGAAAAACTTGTTATTCAGATCGGCAGAGCGCGAGTTTCCGCGGTCGGTCGATTTAGTCTGCCTACGACAACGATTCGAGCTGGTCGATAGCAATCGATCATAGTTTCGAATATCATCATTTCT
>NW_021853488.1:7043-8044 GCF_003651465.1 Formica exsecta
TATAGTTAAATTGAGCTACTTTACGCAATATTTTATTGCCTATATGAGATTCAATAAAATTAACGAATGCCAATTCTACATAAATAAAACTGTACTGTATTATCGTGAGGTAATATAACAAAGTGCCATAGAGGATGCCAAAAAAGGTAAATGAAGTGCTATAGAAGATACCAAAGAAGACAAAGTATTTTTTATTTTAAGTATTTTCTTTTAAGTATTGTTTTTTATATTATCTTACAATAATAGAGTTTTATTTATATATCGAATTGGCATTCGTTTTATTTTTAATAATATAATATAGTTTTTTACCGCCAATTTACCGTCGGGTTATGTCGGCAACCTGTGCTCAATTTTTGCCGTCAATCTGCCAGCTTAATCGGTAATAACAACTTTTGTACCCAATCCGTAGCCTTTTTGCTGACAATAATTTGTAGCAAGCTTTGCCAAAATCTGTTAGAACAGACTTGGCTAACTGGGTGCTTACATTATATTATCTCACAATAATATAGTATTTTATGTAGAAGTAGTAGTTTATGTAGAATTGGCATCCGTTAATTTTATTTAATCCTATTTAGTATTATTATAGTTTGCTCCCATGCACATCATACGTCCAGACTTCACGCAAAATGCGCTTTTCTTTTCTTTTTTAAAATTATTTCTTTTAATATTCTTATTCCAAAAACTGAGCAGGCGCCGTGTCTATAATGACTTTGAGTATAATTCGTTATCTCGTCTTGAAAAGCTGACCTCCAAGGCTCCGCTATAGGATCTGGTTCATAAGGTTCATAATCTTGCACCTCCTTCCTCAAGTGATCATATTTGAAACTTTGCTTACTCCGTGCATTGTAAAACCTTTGAGAACCCAAATCATTGTGTTCGATTATAAGCGCTGGATGGTCATTTCCCTCTATCTGTGTGTGAGGAAAAGAACAGAATTGTAATATTTGATTTAGTTTACGTATCTGGTTTTATATGTGCTACTGAATGTTTTATATGTGCTA
>NW_021853488.1:8717-17880 GCF_003651465.1 Formica exsecta
ATAATATAATATAAGCACATATATATTATTTTTGAACATATATATTATTGTTGATAATACAGTTTTATTTATGTAGAATTGGCATTCGTTAATTTTATTAAATCCTATTTAATATTGTTATAGTTTGCTTTCATGCACATCATACGTCCAGACTTCACGCAAAATGCGCTTTTCTTTTCTTTTTTAAAATTATTTCTTTTAATATTCTTATTCCAAAAACTGAGCAGGCGCCGTGTCTATAATGACTTGGAGTATAATTCGTTATCTTGTCTTGAAAAGCTGACCTCCAAGGCTCCGCTACAGCATCTGGTTCATAATCTTGCACCTCCTTCCTCAAGTGATCATATTTGAAACTTTGCTTACTCCGTGCATTGTAAAACCTTTGAGAACCCAAATCATTGTGTTCGATTATAAGCGCTGGATGGTCATTTCCCTCTATCTGTGTGTGAGGAAAAGAACAGAATTGTAATATTTGATTTAGTTTACGTATCTGGTTTTATATGTGCTACTGAATGTTTTATATGTGCTATTATATTGTACTTATTGTCTGTTACTGCCAAATCTTTATAACCCAATATGTTACGCTGTTTAGCAAAGTTCTTCAAATTATAGCGCTTATTTGCAGGATAAAGCAAAATCAATCAATCCTTTCAAGAAGGCCGGTATACTTTTAGCTGGGATTTCTTCAGCTAGGACAATAAAATATATTCATTAGATTGATAAGTTCAAATAATGTAGATATTATGTAATTTACATGAACACCATATTTATTTAAATTCTTCAGAAGTTTACATATTTTTATATATTTTATTTATATAAAACGACGTCATTAATTTAGCCAAAAAAATGTAAAATTAATTATTAATTCAATATATCTGATATAATTTTACATTTCATATATGTGTGCGTGCATGCGTATGTGTATATGCGTACACTCTCGTGCGCATATGTGTATATGTGTGTGTGTGTGTATGTGTGTGTCTTACGCAATCAAATAGCTAATAAATTATAACTGAAAAACAATTATTTTATCAGCTTGTATTATCATAGTACATTACTATATACATTAATATTTACATATGTGTTCAAGAAAGTATAATAATCTTTGATTTCTGTCAGTATGTATTATTAATGTAGTGCGAGTGTTTTACGCAGTAGATGCATTTTCAAGATATACTAAGTGAGAAAATTTGCAATTCATTGTGTTATGCTCGTTCTTCTTGTGGTGGGGTATATAGATATCTTTCTAATTGAACGGCACTTGCATCACGTCAGCCAGTATTATCTTTGGTTAGAGGTCCGATAACATGTAGCTACTACAATTGGAACTGCCAGAATACTATTGCTGTTGCATTCAAGTACGTTGTATTTATTAATTTTCATTATCATTTATCTCTAGATGTTGTTCAAAACGAGTTTTGCGACATGCACAATTTGTAAACTCTCGCAGAGCATATTTGGCGTACAAATATAATAATAACATTTCGAAAAATTATTTTACCTTTTTTATTTTTAAAGCAATTATTTCAAAACATATGTCAGAAATCCTTCCATCGGATTTTCGATAGAAAACTTGATAAAATTCAATTAAACCAAGCTTTTATAAATATTTAATTCGTTAAAAATATATCTAATTTATTGAACTGTTTAATTTTTATTTTTCTTGACGAGATATTGTTCTTTTCTGTTTTAGTAAACATTGTTTAAGAATATTGATCGACTGCTATAGAACCATGGAATCTTTCGAAATATTGTGCGGCATTGCTGCTGTACTTGTCAGTGTGTATTATTATTTTACGTTCAACTTTAATTTTTGGAAGTCGCGTGGCATTTGTGGCCCGAAACCGATACCAGGGTTCGGTAATTTTAAAGACGTTATGCTTATGAAGAAATCCACACCTGATTATTTGATGGAAATATACAACAACTACAAAGATGAGTTCATGGTTGGAATATTCATTAACAGGACACCCGTTCTTATTGTAAAAGATCCGGATTTAATTAAGGATATTCTTATCAAAGATTTTACCACATTTGCCGATAGAGGATTTCCACTTCATGAAAAGGTTCGAATGTACAAATATACATATATGTATATTTTAAACTATATTATAACATGTGAATTCTCTCTCTCTCTCCCCCTTTCTCTCCCTCTCCCTCTCCCCCCTCGCTCTCTCTCTCTCTCCACTCCCTCATTGTATTAGTTTCAAACAGTGCTATAACTTTTATCATATCGAAATATTCACATTATTATAAAATAATTATGCATACCTCTCCGTTCGTTAACAGATAGCTTTTGAAAGCAACCATTATGCTCACAATAGAGTTCAGTTTGAACCATTTAATTTGATATATATTTGTTATGGTCTATCTCTTTTAATTTAAAAGATAAAAGGGGGTGGCCACTTCTGGTGGGACACCCTGTATAAAACGAAAAGTGTTTTTCAATAACTTTGGTACATTTAATGTTTTTCGTGTTATAAGAATTATTGAAAATTTCGAGATTTGTTTCAAATAGTTTTGAACAAGTTCTTGTATAATCTAGTAAATCATATGCTTGAGGTAGAAAATTTGATTAAAATTTTGTGTTTATTATAGTTAGATCCACTATCGCAACATCTTTTCGCTTTGGAGCCTAAAAGATGGCGACCTTTAAGGACAAGGCTGTCGCCCGTTTTTACGTCCGGTAAATTAAAGGAGATGTTTTCTTTAATATCACAGTGCTCCGATCGACTTGAACAATACATAGAAACATTAGCAAGCAAAAACGAGCCTATAGAATGTCGCGAATTGACGGCCAAGTATACGACCGATGTAATAGGTACTTGCGCCTTCGGCATTGAGATGAATGCTATGTCAGACGAAGACAGCGAATTCCGCAAGATGGGAAGATTGGTCTTTGTGCCAACTTGGGAGAATATTCTACGGGCGAAATTCAAACAATTTCTGCCATGGCTTTGCGATATTCTCAGTTACATCCTACCAAAAACAGAGGTCAACAAATTTTTTACACGCATTGTCATAGAGACCATGACCTATAGAGATGCGAATAATATTGTTAGGCACGATTTCATTGATATATTGCGCGAATTAAAAAAACATCCAGATAAAGTGAATAATATCGGTAAGTGACAACTTTTGATTCATGTGGATATTTTTTATCATGCGATTATTTTTTAAATGAGAAACACATGATTTTGAGTAGGGGAAAGTAAGGTAAAACCGGATAGGCGTGTCAAACCGAGTACCTCTGTTTCTTCGTGATAAGTGCTACTATCTTTGGTCAACTCGTGTTATTAGTTGTAGAGTAATGTCATCATTATTTTGAGATGAATTGTGCCCACGTGCACACGATATTTCTTTTTGAGAAGTTCAAAATTTTTGGGCTAAAAAAGATCGATATTGGGGCAACAATCGAGTCGTTATGGACTTTTTCTACACAGAGTATCTGTTTCGGTAAATGCAGCATTGTATTCTTATACATATTAAAGAATATATCACGTTAGTTTTGATCATCCCTTTCTATGCCGGAATATACAACTGCCATGTTTGTTATTTTCTTCATGTTGGGGCAAAACTGGGGACCTATACATCTCATGTAATAAAAAGAGGACAAACTATTATGCTGACTTTGTCTCCCTACAAAAAGCAGTTGGAAACGGAAACTACTACTCAGAGAAAGAAACCACCAAAAAAAAATTTTTTGGGATCCCTAAAATTAAAAAATTAAATAAGAAAGTCTTGTAGAAATGTAGAACAAGAGAATATCTTTATTTGTGATTTTTGGCAATAGAACACATCTTTGTATTGTATTTTGATTAAAATAAATCTAGATTTTGTAATTGCACGGTGTTTTATATGTTTTCAAATGGGTATCCGGTTTTACCCTACCAGTAGGGCAAAACCGGGTATTTTAACTTCTCCAAAAATCTTGTTATCTTTAGTAATCAAATATTTCTTTTTCAGCAACTAGCCTCATTTTCTCATAGTTTAATATCCACTAAAGACTACTAACTGCAAAATTTTTTTACTCTGATTTTTTGTAGGAAGACAAATCCAAAAAAGTACCCGGTTTTACCCTACTTTTCCCTATATAAAATATCAATTCATCAAATATTAAATGTTAAATGGATAGATAAATTATAATATTTAATTCTCGAACAAAAATAAGATTATTTGTATTATTTGTAACAAGAAATTATTACATTTTAGATTTGACCGAAAGCTTGATAGCTGCTCAAGCATTCATATTTTTCGTTGCCGGCTTTGAAACTTCATCGACGACCATGAGTAACGCTCTTTACGAGTTGGCATTAAATCAGAAAATACAAGACAAGCTACGTGAGGAAATTAATGAAGAATATATCAGACATAATGACAATTTTACGTATGAGAACATTAAAAAAATGAATTATTTGGATAAAATTTTTAAAGGTACGTTAGTAGAAGAGAAGATTTATTAAAAAAAAGATATGGTATTTATTTATAGCGACATTATAATGTTATCTGTTGTTGACTTTTAACACAAATAAGAAATAAATCTTTATAACTTCTATATTTCATACCTCATTTTCATTGTTCTGAATATGTACAGAAACTTTACGAAAATACCCGCCGGTACCACAGCTTACAAGAAAAACGACGTCGAATTATACTTTTGGTGGTATCAAAGTTAATATACCAAAAGATCAGGACATATGGATTCCCATTTACTCGATTCAACGAGATCCTGATATTTATCCGAAGCCAGATGTGTTTGATCCAGAAAGATTTAATGACGAAGTTGTGCAAACCAGGCACCCGATGTTTTATCTCCCTTTCGATGACGGACCAAGGAATTGTATTGGTAAAATGAAATAGATTTAAATATACGTCTTTATACATACAAGTTCTGTTTGTTTTGCTTTTAGGCTGAAGATTTCTTTACTGAGAAGCTTAAGTCTCTTCTTGCAATAATTATTTTTAATTTTTAGATGCTTGCTTCTAATTGAAAATTTTAATGTTTTTGTTGTAATAATTATTTTTTATTTTTAGGTGCCCGCTTCGCTGTTCATCAGACAAAGATTGGGCTTATAAAGATATTACGAAACTATAAAGTCGAAACTTGCGAAAAAACGCCAATACCATACGTAAACGATGCTAGGACGTTTATATTAACACCATTAGGTGGAATATATTTGAAAATGATTAAAATCCATCAATCTTAGTTTACGCTCAGTCTTTTCTCTCAAAAAACGTGCGTCAAAAAAGTGAAGAAAATATTCATAAAAGAGAATAATAATTGCCGAAAGCTTGATAGCTGCTCACGCATTCATATTTTTCGTTGCCGGCTTTGAAACTTCATCGACGACCATGAGTAACGCTCTTTACGAGTTGGCATTAAATTAGAAACTACTTTAATTGAATTATTATTATTTTATTAATATCTATAGTAGTAATATTATTTCGTGACTATATTAATTTATTAATAATTCGGATTAATTATCTTAAATTTATATTCTTACATGTATGATAGAAAGATAGCTATATTTTTTCTTCTGCTGAGTTAATGAGAACGTGTAAAAATAGAGAATAAGCAACATATAAAGTGTTTATAAATTTTCGATATTTTTAACATTGTTAAATAATATACATAAACATTATTTTTGTATATCCGATATACTATCTATTCCATTGTCTGAAATGGAATCACAAGGTGCATGTATAATATTTGTAGTCCGCGAAATCGGTAAGATTTTTAGATTTTATTCAACCCCTATTAGAGTGTGATGAAACATTATCAGCGGAGATGTATATTCAAATAATATATTACGGGACACATTTCTTTGATTACATTAAAAATTTATTGTAGGTGTAGCATATAAGACGCACGTTTTGGGGCCAATTTTCAATCGTTTAATATGATTGGACCGCTCTGGAGACGTGCTGGTGATGTCGTCTCTCCGTGGCAATCGGCACTGCATCCATTGAGCGAGATTCCAACATCGCTCTGGAGTCGTATGTACTGTGTTAGAGTGGCGTAAGGTGCGAGGTCTGAATAGCTCAGTGGTAAGAGCAGTTGCCCGGAAAGCGAAAGACTCGGGTTCGATTCCCGATTCAGCCACTTGTACCTCGCATATTTTTTCAGACCCGCAAATGTTGTTTTCTAACAATTATTTGTCGGGCTGAGGAAGTGTGTAAACGCCCTACACAGACACGACAGTGCCGCTGCCACGGAAGAGATGAATGCTTGGTTCGTGCCTCCTCCCGCCTTAAATCCCCCCCTCGCTTCACTCAGTAGCACACCGGTCAGTTGCACACCGTTCAGTTCTACTTTAATTGAATTATTATTATTTTATTAATATCTATAGTAGTAATATTATTTCGTGACTATATTAATTTATTAATAATTCGGATTAATTATCTTAAATTTATATTCTTACATGTATGATAGAAAGATAGCTATATTTTTTCTTCTGCTGAGTTAATGAGAACGTGTAAAAATAGAGAATAAGCAACATATAAAGTGTTTATAAATTTTTGACAATATTTTTAACATTGTTAAATAATATACATAAACATTATTTTTGTATATCCGATATACTATCTATTCCATTGTCTGAAATGAAATCACAAGGTGCATGTATAATATTTGTAGTCCGAGAAATCGGTAAGATTTTTAGATTTCATTCATCCCTTATTAGAATGTGATGAAACATTATCAGCGGAGATGTATATTTAAATAATATATTACGGGACACATTTCTTTGATTACATTAAAAATTTGTTGTAGGTGTAGCATATAAGGCGCACGTTTCATATTTGAATATTGTTATTACTTATGTAATTTGTATCTTTTTTATGATATTATATTTTTAGTATTATTCTTAACTTTTATTAACTTGTTTTTAACGTAATTTTCAGATTTCTTTTTCTTTATTAATAACGGTTTTGGCCAAATATTTTATATACTTTCCTTTTTAAATCACTATTTGATTACTAAGCGTTGCAATACAATATCGAACACGCATTTATCTTCAAATTGCATATTTTAAATTAATTATTTATATATTAGCATGGAATATAAAAGACGTCAACACTGTAGCTTTGATAATTAGCATTATTAATACACGTGAAAAAATATTGGCAACTTTTTTTGTTCCTCTCTCCTGTATATTTATTTTTTAGTAGAGAAAAAATAATGTATTTGAAATTTAAATTTATACAAACAAAAACACAAACATATTTGGGACATATTTATTAATTGTTTATATTTAATCATGATCAATTTCTTAAATAATGCATAATGATGTTTGCATTTTCGAATAAACAAATTAATTTGATGCTATAATCATTATTTTTAAAGAGATTTAAAAACAATGTTAAAATACATTGTCAATCAAAAAATCAACAATCAAATTGCACTTTAAAATACTAAAGTAGCCATATAAAAACATCAATATATTATGAATATTTTATTATATTAGTTCATGCAATTTATCGCAATCTAAAAATATTTATATTTATCCCAATCCAGAGAAATTTACAGAGAAAATTATTTAATCGAGAGACATTAAGTACATACCTTTCATAAATCAAAATATTGCTTCGGTATACAAAATAAATATTGCTATATGTTAGGCGTTGTATATTATCATAGATAATGTTATCTAATATAAAGATTTAATATATTACATATTTTTTAAATAAAGTTCACAAGACATTATTGATACATATAGAAATTATATTTTATTAATTATATAATGTAAAATGTATAATTTAACAAAATTCTTTATTTAGTAATTTTACATAATTTTAAATAATTTTTTGCATAAACATTAGACACTCTTCAAAGTATAAACTAAAAATTATTGATATTAAAAAAAAATACAAAATAAATGTTTGCTAAAAAAACAACAGTCATATACAGGGTGTAGCCTAAAAAGTAGGAAGTATTGCAATGGGGGATTCAGGACACAAAAATAAGAGAAAAAATTCATATAAACATATGTCCGATATGACCTTGTTTTTAAATTATAGCTTGTTTTACAGGGGGCATCTAAAATCCATTGTTTACAAAACACCCATTGACAACGTTGAGATACTTCGTCAACGTGTTGAAGATGATTGCCGGGAAATTCAAGCAATACCCGGAATTTTTGAAAAAGTTAGACAATCTATGATGAGACGTGTTGAAGTATGTCATTCAAGTTAGAGTCATTTTGAGCACTTCCTGTAACCGTAATTATCTTAATTCTGTTGAAAAATAAAACAAGCTATAACTTGAAAACACGGTCATATCGGACATATGTTTATATGAATTTTTTCTCTTATTTTTGTGTCCTGAATCTCTCATTGCAATACTTCCCACTTTTTAGTAAACACCCTGTATACACAGTGTCCCATTTTAACTTTCACACCGTAATATCTCAAAAACCATGCATTTCCAAAAAAATGTTTTAGACAAAAGTTATTTGACTCAGAGGAGGACATAATAAGGTGCCATTGGTTTAACCTTGGATAGCCGTTTGAAGGTCACGTGAAGGTCATCTTTAATTTCTTAAATGGAAACCCCCTTTTTCCATTACATATTATTGTAGCTTAGCTCGAGAACTTTTCAAAACACTATAATAAAGTATGTTTTCATTAAATATTTTTCGAATTATTTTATATTTTAATCTGACATAATTTGATGTAAAAAATAAAATATCTCATAAAATATTTAGTTTTCGATAATCTTACCGTAATATTTTTATATTAGTGTAAAAAAAAACAAATAATTGTTAAGAAAATACATTGTAAATAATTACATACTTTTTTTTAAAAACAATTACATTTTTTAACAATTATTTGTTTTTTTTTACACTAATTGATTTCTCTCATTATTCCGTACATAAAAGTATTACGGTAAGATTATCGAAAACTAAATATTTTATGAGATATTTTATTTTTTATACCAAAATATATCAGATTAAGGCTGCGTTCGGAAACATCACCCGTGTGCACACGAGCTGTTTTTTTTTTGATTTCTCTCATTATTCCGTACATAAAAGTATTACGGTAAGATTATCGAAAACTAAATATTTTATGAGATATTTTATTATTTTATTTAAAATATGTCAGATTAAAATATAAAATAACTCAAAAAGTACTTAATGAAAAAATACTTTATTATAGTGTTTTG
>NW_021853488.1:25662-34369 GCF_003651465.1 Formica exsecta
TTAGGCTGCGTTCGGAAACATCACCCGTGTGCACACGAGCATCGTTCTATCTTTGTTTAACTTTTTTACATAACAAATATAGAACGACACTCGTGTGCACACGGGTGATGTTTCCGAACGCAGCCTAAGATATAAAATAATTCGAAAAATACTTAATAAAAAAATATTTTATTATAGTGTTTTGAAAAGCTCTTGAGCTAAGCTACAAGAATATGTAATATAAAATGGGGATTTCCATTTAAGAAATTAAAGATGACCTTCACATGACCTTCAAACGACTATCCGAAGTCGAACTAATGGCACCTTCTTATGTCCCCCTCCGAGTCAAATAACCTTTGTTGGAAACATTTTTTTTTTGAAAATGTATGGTTTTCGAGATATTACAGTGCGAAAGTTAAAATGGGACATTCATATACATATATACATATATATGACTATTTCAATTCTGTCAATCCAAGAAAACCTAACATTTCTTAAAATGATAAAAATGATAAGAATGACAGTAAATTGTAAGTCTAATGTATACATGCATATCACAAAGAATGACTTAGAATCACAAAGAATGACAAAGAATCACGTAGATTGTATTAATTAAGTTTAAAATGTAAACAAAATAATTAATAAAATTTATGCTTTAAATTGACAAATTCGAATAATAGATACACTTTATTTTACATATTTTAAAACAATTTATTTTTATTAAAATTTATTTTCAAAGAGCCATTTTTTTTTATAATTCATAATCCGTAATCTAGTTAAAACAATCTAAAAAGTTAATTGTTAGTTCAAAATATTTGATATAATGTATTTCATATTCCATGTCTCACACAATTAACAAGTTATACAATCGAAAAACGATTGATAATTATTTTTTGAGTTAATTTCACTAATTGCGTTGCAGCATACATGTATATCAGCATATAGTACATATAGTGTGTAGTATGATTAAGAAAGGTTATCTAATCAATTAATACTTCTAGGTATTATGATTTGCAAAGTCATTCGATATTTTGCGCTTGAGATGAATCTTAATGATATAGTTTCCGCAATTCATCGTGACTCATATCCTCGTTCACGCATCTCCTTGCGGTGGCACTTATAAGTTGATCTAACTTGGACCACAGCGGCCAGTATTCTTTCCACTCACATCATTGCAAGTTGGTCGGCTGGAATAGCTACGGATGTGTCAGCTGCTGCAATTACCAATTACGTTACCATCGCATTTAAGTACGTCATATTCGTCGTTTATTTGGATATTGTTTGTCGCGCTAAGTGAAATATTTCAACTATCGTAAGAATAGTAATATTTTGAAAGATAATTTTATCTTTGCATCCTTTTTTGTGAAAGAGGTCACTCAATCAGTCACTTCCTAATGTACGTATACTCCGTTCTTCGAGAGAGAATGTCTTCAATTTTCGTATTTCATGATCAGATCTCTCCGCGGACTTCGTTCACTTGTGGACGAAAAAAATGTAACTCATCAATAGATAATTTATCGAAAATAGTGACCGGTCCGCTAGTGTACAGTGTACACAAACGAAAACATCACGTGATATACACTGACGTCAGTTTGATACATTTATGGTTGTGTGGTATTGCTGGTGAACGGTATTATTCATTTTATTACGTCGCATTAATTCAAATTTGTAATAGTACGCGACGAGTTTCATTTCTATGATATAGTATATTAAGGTGAAGGAATGATTTCTTTATTCTCGTTTGTTTGATTTCAACGTGATAAGTTTGAGCTAAATGCGCATAAAATATTTTTCTTTGTTTAAATTATAATCGGGTACACAAAGACAAATATTTGTGGCATGAGACAGATCGTGAGGTTATGCAATTTATTAAAATCATAAAATAAAATCTTATTTATTATTTATTATTGCTAGTCGTTGGTATTAATTGGTGAGATTTAAATAAAATATAATTTATGCATGACAGTTTCACACACACACATACACACATAGTTTGAGCGCGCTACATTTAACGAAGCTGTATTATTTTGCTTCCTCATAGGAGAAGCTTTGTTTTCACGACAAATTTTTTTTCCAGTTTTCTATATCAATGTCTTTAAAATATTCTAAAACGTCGAAAAATCATATTTTTAAAAATATCTATATGTATATATGTATGTATGTATATACATATGTACGGAATGTACATTGTACAACCTCTAACTTTCGCAATTTTTGAGATATCGAGCTAAATTTTTTTAGATGAATAGGGTATCATTAAAAGATGGTTGGTATTGAATTTGGTGAGGATCGGTGAAAGTGTCCATTTTTTATAAAATTCTAAATTTTTTGAGAAATGTCTGTATACGCTGTAATTTTCGCAAATTTTAAGATATCTTCCTCTATGAGGAAACTAAAATTGAAAAACTCGCTTGCTTTAGGGAGCTTAAGCTTTGTGAGCGAAATAAAATGATGAAGAAACAATGTGCAAATTTCTAATTTGTACAACTTTTATCTTTTTTTTCAATAATTTGAAAACATTTGTTTAGCATCTTTTTCGAAAAAAAATTTTTATATTGCGATCTGTACTTCGATTTTTTATGCATAATCATACATATCCATAGATGAGATAGATAAGAGAGTTACCCATAGATATAAGATCTATGTATGTATTGTATGTACATATACATACATAGATCGTATACATATCTATATAAATGATTTATCGATCATTCTGATATTGATAAAATCTAATTAAAAAATTAATTGTCATAAATTTATATTTCGTTAAATATGTATTTGGCTTATCAAACTTTTTTATTAAATTTTTAATTTTTTCAAACAACCTTTTTTTAATGAAATATTATTTTTTCTTTTTTAGCAAACATCGCTCGAGATAATTGATTGGCAGCTGCAGGACAATGGAATCTTTTGAAATACTGTGCGGTATTGCTGCCGTACTTCTCGCTGTTTATTATTATTTTACATCGACCTTCGATTTTTGGAAGTCACGTGGCATTCGCGGTCCACAACCAATACCGATTTTTGGTAATTTTAAAGATGTTATGCTTAATAAAAAAGCCACAGGTGATTATTTAATGGAAATATACAACAAGTACAAAGATGAATCCATGATTGGAATATTCGCTAGGAAGACACCTGTTCTTATTGTAAAAGATCCAGAATTCATTAAGGATATTCTTATCAAAGATTTTATCAAGTTTGCCGACAGAGGAATTCCTATTAGTGAAAAAGTATGTGCAAATATTTCAAATTGTATAATAATATTTGAATTATATAAATGTGTTTCAATAACTTCGGCACGCTACTATATTTTTCCAATAATTAAGATTATTAAAAATCGTGATATTAGTTTTAAATAGTCTTGAGTTTCTTCTCAATCAAGTTGTTCTAATCCAGCAAAATGTCTTCTTAAATTGAAAAATTTACTCGATTATAATTATGCTCATTATTTTGCAGGTTGACCCACTGTCGCAACATCTTTTCGCTTTGGAGTCTAGAAGATGGCGACCTTTAAGAGTAAAGCTGTCGCCCGTTTTTACGTCCGGCAAACTAAAGGAGATGTTCTCTTTAATATCGGAATGCGCTGAGCATCTTGAACAATACATAGACAAGAAGCAAAAGTAAAAAAGATGAAAGAAACATCTGTAAATTAGAATAATCATAGTCACCACTGTACCGATTCCATTGTATTGTAACATTTTATGACAATATGAATTAATTAATAATTCGTTTTAATTATTTTTAATTTACGTTGTTGCATGCGTGATATGTATATGATATATAATCTGTTTAATTTTAAGTTTCAATTAATAAAGACGATATTAAGTGAGGAAATTAGCGAATAAGAACCAAGGCACGGTTATTGGTGCGCAAATTTTTTGTTGTTTAATTTCATTGATAAGTATGCATTAATTATGTACGTTTTGGACTGTTTTTGTGATTCATAGATAACAATATATAAAAATTAAATTCAAAATTCAAAGTTAAAATCGGTAAGCGATAACCCAAGGAGAACAGAAATTCAAAATGATGTCAATTTGATATCATATTGACCAAATTATGTCATTTTTTTACAATTATTCAAATCTCGATCACAGATGATTTTTAGAAAATATGGTGTACGTTTCTGTATATATATGCTTATTATTATGAAAATGTATGATATAAGAATAGTCACAAAAAAGTCAGGGTGTTTGACTATTCATATATATCAATGTTCGTATACAAATTTACGTGAGAACCAATGGCCGCGTTCAGCAGAGAAAGCGCTCATCAGTTATCGTCTTGTCAACACTCGACGTTGATTTGTTGGTTCTAAAAGTAAGAGCCAATCACGTTCGATTGCTACTGAGCGGTTTCCTCTGCTGAACGCGACCATTGGTTCTCACGTAAATTTGTATACGAACATTGATATATATGCACATATCACGAATGCATTGCGTGCACGATAAAGGCGTTAAAGTAAGACGACGTATAGCTAAGTGTTTCCGGAATTTATATAAGAATATTGTGATTGTTGTAAAAGAAAAGGTGTACTAATACAGATGTGATGGTACTAATACAAGGTGTAGATAAAGTTAATAACAGACGTACTATTAATAGAAAATTTAAAAAAGACATAAGATAAAAATACCAAAATGTCGAAAAAGTTTAAGAAAGAGGTAAGTGGATCTCGCTTTGCGTATTTTTCATAACTTTCTTTCCTGGCATCTACTAAATGTTGCACGACAAAATTTAACTTATTAAGACCATTATCTTTCTATTCATCTATTCGTTTCTTGTGACACATTTCTTTTTATTTTAACTCTAATCTATTTTATTTCATAAAATACTTCGTCATTCTTATAGGTTACACTTGATCTCAAATGTTTAATATTTTAATATATTTTCTTTATCAATGAAGTGGTAAATTTGTAGAATACATTAAACATTTCACGGTAATAGGTGTTAATAAAAGGTAATGTTCAATTTGCTTCTATCAAATTTGAAAAAACATGCATTTATCATATTTGATTTTTTTCCGGTAATACTATAAACAAAATGTACAGTAGAGGACTCAACTTAATGAATTATTTTTAAATTATATGAATTGCGATGTTAATACATTTTATTTTGGGATATAGGTCATGAAAAGAAAATTATATGCTCAAACTTCTAAAGTCAATGTTAAACGTTTCCGTGAAGCTAAAATTCAAGATCAATTGATTGATCTGATGCGATCGTGGCGCAGAGAGCTGTGCGTCTGCTCTCTGTGCTGAAGGGCTCGAGTTCAAATCCAGCCAGAACCAGAAAACATATCGAATGTTTCGATAATTCGCGATTGCTATCTCTCGGAAGGCAATGGCAAACCACCGAGAGTATCTTGCCTAGTAAAACCTTTTAAATCTAGCCGTTAGGAACCGGCTTTAAATTGCAGGTCCCATATGTCTGCGGAATGGCGCACACGGTAGATGTATGTAGAGATCGCCGACGTCGGGGGGACCCGATAGGGCACGTAGAATCAGAGAGAAGCCTGAGAGCGGCCATCCCGGCGTTTTCCGTACGATAGCTTCTCGGTCCCGTACAGCAGCGCCTCTACGTCCATTTTACAGCCACTTGGAACTACATAGCCACGTCCACTTTCGATGGCATGGTAAACCACCGTTTGGTGTGAGTCCGTGCTACGTCCATAATTGTAAATTCACTAATACGTCCCGCATATAAATGTATTATTAAAGTAAATCTCGATAAAACGATTCTAGAAAACAAAATAATTTTTTTAAGATAATTCTTGTACGTATAAAATAACTTATTTTGTATAATATTTTTGTTATCTTCGTTAAATGTTACGTACAATAAAATACATTTTTTCTTCTACGTAATGTATAACATATATCTGTATTAAAAATTATTTTCCCCCTTTTTATTACCTTTGCAATAAAAGTATTAGTTTTATTTTCGATTTTTTATACCTTTTTTACATATACGTTTAAATACTGATATTTAAACATAGATATTTAAACAAAACAATAAAATTTTTATTTATTGGTACAGATATTTAAGCTTTCATTACTTCTATGAATGTAATTTTTCGTATGATTTCTTTTCGCCGCTTCTACATAGCGATATATATTTACGCATATTTGATACCTCCGCGCGGTTACCGTATTTTCACCGCACTGCTAAAAAAGTTGAACATATTGTTATTAAAAATGCTATGATAATATAATTGTTCTCGTAATATATTCATATCTTTATTTGTATATCTTGATATACAGGGTGACTCGTAATGATCGCCCACTAAATACATAGCGTTATTCCTTACCAAAAACTGAGACGAAAAGTCCTGAGCCATTTTTTTTTTATAACGCTTAATAAAAAAGTTATTATTGAGTAAAGTCTGGCCAATCAGCGCCGCGGAAAAAAAGATTTGGAGAATTTACAGTCAAGTTTGACTCTTTAAAAATAAAAAATAAATTATTACGCTGTCATTACGAGAGGTTAGGAAATCTGTCATACCAACTATGTGCAAGGCAAAGATATGGAATGGTATAATAAAATTATTAATTATTATTTATGGACAGCACACAAGTGAAGGCTTCTCGTTAAAGATTGCGGCGAATGCAATTCGCGAAGCGGCGGTATGGTGTAATCGGTGATATCGGCGGCGCCGGCTTATTGAACAAAGCGATAAATGCGCTTCCCTTCGAACTACACATACCCGGATATCAATTTTGCGGGCCGGGTACCCGTCTCGCGAAACAACTCGCGCGAGGCGATCAAGGCATCAATCCTCTGGACGCGGCCTGCCGCGAGCACGACGTCGCGTACTCGCGGAGCGGCGAGCTCGCCGATCGACACGTCGCAGACCGCGCGCTCGCTGAGAGAGCGCGCGAGCGCGTCGCGGCGAGAGCGCGCGAACGCGTCGCGGCGAGAGATTCGACTCTCGGCGAAAGAGCCGCCGCGACGGCCGTATGGATAGCTATGAAATCGAAAACGAAACTCGGAATGAGCGCGACGAGAATCAAGAGAAAGAAGAGCAAGAGGAGAACAACCGCTACGAAGAAAAGAACGCTTCCAATAACAAAATGCGGCGGCTTTTTGCCCCTCCTGCCGTTATTGGGAGCTCTCGGTTCTTTGGCTGGAGGAGCGGCGGGAATCGCGAAAGCGGTGAACGATCGCAAAGCGGCGCGACGACAGTTGGAGGAACTGCGACGTCACGATCGCGCAATGGAGGGTCGTGGTTTATACCTCGCACTGTACAAGCGCGGAAGTGGCGCGTCCGCGACGAGAAGAAGAGGGAGAGCTAAAAAAAACTTCGCGTAAACAGACGCTAGGGATCCTCCCATCCGTCGGAGTAACGCCGAACGAACAGTTAAATCGCGCGGCGATACTCTCAGGCGTGCCTCACTTTAGAGGCGTGTTTATGCGCGACGCGCTACCATCGCGGGCGCGCCGCGATGAGAGCGGCATCGTGAATTTAGACGACGCATCCGGCCCGGGTACTCATTGGGTGGCGTACGCGAAAAAAGGGGGCGGACGCGATCTACTACGACAATCTTTGGCAATCTTCGTCCTCCGCGCGAACTCGCGCGTTATCTCGGGCGCGATGCGAATATTCGATACAATCGTCGCTCCGAGCAAACGCGCGATCAGAATATCTGTGGACAATTGAGTCTTCGATTTCTCCGGGGGGTCGATTGGAGGAATCGCACGCTATAATATCAACCGTCGTTCGTCGATCGAGCGCAGTTCGACCGCTCTCGTCAATCATGTCGCTAACTCTTACTCTTTCCGGACGAAGCAGCATTCTCGCGGCGAGTTACTTTCCGCCTCTGGATTTAAACGACGATGATTACGAGTTAGGTTTAACCAATTTCGAGACTTATAACACGATACCGAATGTAAATTCCACGAATAATAAATTTTACTTTGACGACAACGACGAGGTTATCGCGATTCCAGTGGGATCTTACGAGTTAAGCGCTATAAGCGCGTATCTAAGAGCCGCGATTCATCGCAAACGACGAGCGAGAGAGGAGAGACGAGAGCGCGGGAACGAGGAACCGGAAACGAGCAATGACGATTATATATCGACGAAAATTCTATAACGCTTCGCGGTAACAATAACACTATGAGAAGCGAGATCAAGTGCGTATCGAGTAAATTTCACAAAACCCGATAACATCGGTTCGCTACTGGGTTTCTCGTCTCGCGTATTACAATCGAATAAATGGTACGCGTCCGATAAACCGATAAATATTATGGCTATTAATCTCATTAGAGTAGAGTGTAATGTCACGACAGGAGCGTATCACAATGACAAATCCGCGCATACTATACACGAGTTCGCGCCTAATGTTCCACCCGGATATAAAGTGTCGGAGATCCCAGCGCAGATCATTTACCTCCCGATCATCGCGCGGACCATTACTGATATAAATGTGCGTGTCGTGGATCAGAACGGAAGATTAATCGATTTTCGCGGCGAAGAGATCACAGTTCGTCTGCACGTGCGGCGAAGACGATAGAGAGGCGCGCGATGCTCGTAGTAAACGGATCGAATGCGAAAAACGCGCCCATCGTCGCTATCGCGTCGCCCCTAGACGCGAAAAAGAGAAAGAAAAAGGGAGGAAGGTTAACCACCGCTAACGCGGCTTTCCTGCGCTCTTTGGGTTTCGTCGTACCAAGAACCGTTTCTCCGTAAAAGCGGAATGTCCGACATTCTAAGCATCGGCGGGGAGCC
>NW_021853488.1:36090-38403 GCF_003651465.1 Formica exsecta
GAGGAAAAGAACGCTTCCGATAGCGAAACGCGGCGGCTTTTTGCCCCTGCTGCCGTTATTGGGAGCTCTCGGTTCTTTGGCTGGAGGAGCGGCGGGAATCGCGAAAGCGGTGCACGATCGCAAAGCGGCGCGACGACAGTTGGAGGAATTGCAGCGTCACGATCGCGCAATGGAGGGTCGTGGTTTATACCTCGCACCGTACAAGCGCGGAAGTGGCGCGTCCACGAAGAGAAGAAGAGGAAGAGCTAAAAAAAAAACTTCGCGTAAACAGACGCTAGGAATTCTCCCATCCGTCGGAGTAACAACGAACGAACAGTTAAATCGCGCGGCGATACTCTCGCGCGTGCTTCACTTTAGAGGCGTGTTTATGAGCGACGCGCTTCCATCGCGGGCGCGCCGCGATGAGAGCGGCATCGTGAATTTAGACGACGCATCCGGCCCGGGTACTCATTGGGTGGCGTACGCGAAAAAAGGGGGCGACGCGATCTATTACGACGGTTTCGGCAATCTTCGTCCTCCGCGCGAACTCGCGCGTTATCTCGGGCGCAATGCGAACATCCGATACAATTGTCGCTCCGAGCAAACGCGCGATCAGAATATCTGTGGACAATTGAGTCTTCAATTTTTCCGGGGGGTCGATTGGAGGAATCGCACGCTATAATATCAACCGTCGTTCGTCGATCGAGCGCAGTTCGACCGCTCTCGTCAATCATGTCGCTAACTCTTACTCTTTCCGGACGAAGTAGCATTCTCGCGGCGAGTTACTTTCCGCCTCTGGATTTACGCGACGATGATTACGAGTTAGGTTTAACCAATTTCGAGACTTATAACACGATACCAAATGTTAATTCCACGAATAATAAATTTTACTTCGACGACAACGACGAGCGCGTATCTAAGAGCCGTAAGAGCCGCCAAACGACGAGCGAGAGAGGAGAGACGAGAGCGCGGGAACAAGGAACCGGAAACGAGCAATGACGACGATTATATATACAATATATACAACGATCGCGACGAGAGTGGTACCCGTTTGACCATGTTAATATTGACCACGTTAATAATGACGGTCCCGATTGACCACGTTGAGATTGACCACGTTGCGATTGACCACGTTGATATTGACCACGGTCCCAATTGACCACTGTCCTGACTGACCACAGTCAAGATTGACCACGTTGATATTTACCACAGTTCCGATTGACCACGGTCCCGATTGACCACGTTAATATTGACCACGTCAATATTGACCACGTTAATATTGACCACGTCAATATTGACCACGTTAATATTGACCACGTCAATATTGACCACGTTAATATTGACCACGTCAATATTGACCACGTTAATATTGACCACGTCAATATTGACCACGTTAATATTGACCACGTCAATATTGACCACGTTAATATTGACCACGTCAATATTGACCACGTTAATATTGACCACGTCAATATTGACCACGTTAATATTGACCACGTCAATATTGACCACGTTAATATTGACCACGTCAATATTGACCACGTTAATATTGACCACGTCAATATTGACCACGTTAATATTGACCACGTCAATATTGACCACGTTAATATTGACCACGTCAATATTGACCACGTTAATATTGACCACGTCAATATTGACCACGTTAATATTGACCACGTCAATATTGACCACGTTAATATTGACCACGTCAATATTGACCACGTTAATATTGACCACGTCAATATTGACCACGTTAATATTGACCACGTCAATATTGACCACGTTAATATTGACCACGTCAATATTGACCACGTTAATATTGACCACGTCAATATTGACCACGTTAATATTGACCACGTCAATATTGACCACGTTAATATTGACCACGTCAATATTGACCACGTTAATATTGACCACGTCAATATTGACCACGTTAATATTGACCACGTCAATATTGACCACGTTAATATTGACCACGTCAATATTGACCACGTTAATATTGACCACGTCAATATTGACCACGTTAATATTGACCACGTCAATATTGACCACGTTAATATTGACCACGTCAATATTGACCACGTTAATATTGACCACGTCAATATTGACCACGTTAATATTGACCACGTCAATATTGACCACGTTAATATTGACCACGTCAATATTGACCACGTTAATATTGACCACGGTCCCAATTGACTACGTTGATATTGACCACGGTCCCGATTGACCACTGTCCTGATTGACCACAGTCCCGATTGACCACGTTGATATTTACCACAGTTCCGATTGACCACGGTCCCGATTGACCACGATCCCGATTGACCACGGTCC
>NW_021853488.1:38448-38954 GCF_003651465.1 Formica exsecta
ACACACATATGCGGGGGGGGGTGCAAGGGGGGCCTTCGGCCACCCTCCCGCGCCCCCTCCGCCAGTCAGGCACAATGGACCTCGCTTTACAACTTGCAAAGTACATGCCCTAGCGCGGGAACAAGGAACCGGAAACGAGCAATGACGACGATTATATATACAACGTCGGCGACGATCGCGACGAGAGTGGTACCCGTTTGACCATGTTAATATTGACCACGTTAATAATGACGGTCCCGATTGACCACGTTGAGATTGACCACGTTGCGATTGACCACGTTGATATTGACCACGTTGATATTGACCACGGTCCCAATTGACCACTGTCCTGACTGACCACAGTCAAGATTGACCACGTTGATATTTACCACAGTTCCGATTGACCACGGTCCCGATTGACCACATTGATATTGACCACGATCCCGATTGACCACGTTAATATTGACCACATTGATATTGACCACGTTCCCGATTGAAAAACCATGTAACACACACACACACACACA
>NW_021853488.1:39364-43860 GCF_003651465.1 Formica exsecta
CTGTGGTCAATATTAACGTGGTCAATATTAACGTGGTCAATATCAACGTGGTCAATCGGGTCCGTGGTCAATTTAAACCGTGGTTAATCGGGACCGTGGTCAATCGGAACCGTGGTAAATATCAACGTGGTCAATCGGGACTGTGGTCAATCGGGACCGTGGTCAATCCACTGGTTCCGTAATGAAAACCAGGTCGGATAAAACTTACAACTTGCGACCCACCATCATAAAACGAGTTCATTCCGGGAGTCGGAATATTCTGTATATTTTAATTTATCCATAACTACTAGTAGTAGTGACTATCTATTAAGTACACGCACAGAAACAGGCACCACTGAACCTATAACCCTTCCTCTTTCCCCCTATCACTTCTCCCCTAGCTATTCTCCAGTATATTCTTCCGAACCCCCTTCTTCTGAACTGTCGCTCTCCCCACGATTATTCTCCTCGTTATCCACGATTATCCTTGGTAATTCACCCCTTCCTTCACCCCCTTCCGAATTAGACGAGTTCGAGAAGGCATTACAGGAGTTCTGTAACAAACTTCCTGATTTGGAGGACGAATCATCCTATCAGTTTTCACCCCCTCCTTCTTCCCCTTTCGAATCAGACGAGTTCGAGAAAGCATTGCAGGAGTTCTGTAATGAATTCCCTGATTTGGAGGCCGAGTCATCTTACCAACATTAAATACATGACCTAAACTCCTAGTATTCCTTCACACTCTTACTCATACAAATTTTGTTTTTTTTAACAGATATACTTTTGTATTAACCAGTCAGAACCCTAATGTTGACGATAGAATCTTTGCCTCACCACTCTGACTGATGTCCTCCGTATTAATGTAACCCGCGAACAAATAAACACACATATTCACACATATTTAATCAACTATTAATGTTATCATTTTGATATAATAAATCCATATATTAATTTAATTTAAATATAAATAAAGTCGTATTTTGTTGATTAAAATTTAATCAAATCTTTATTAACCCCCTCTCATTCCCAGTCCGAAGATCGCTTGATCCCATCTCGCGTAAAAGAGATTAAATTCTCTTACCGAAAAGGGACCGCCAAGCGAATTTCTCAAAAACAGTGTAATAGCGACCCGAACAGTCGCATACGTTTACTTGATTTTCGGATCGTCAAGTTCGTTCGACCCGATTCTAACGCCTCGAGGCATTTGACTTCGCGATCATAAAGATAGTGGTTGCGCCCTTTCATTGACTCATCCTTTCTCAAGTCTGGACGTAACGACATTATAATGTTATCTGTTGCTGACTTTTAACACAAATAAGAAATAGATTTTTATAACTTCTATATTTCATATCTCTTTTTCATTGATCCGAATACATGTACAGAAACTTTACGAAAATACCCGCCGATACTACAGTTTACAAGAAAAACAATGTCGAATTGTACTTTCAATGGTACCAAAGTTAATATATGAAAAAACCAATACATATGAATTCCCATTTACTCGATTAGACAAAATCCTGATTATCCGAAGTCAGATATTTTCGATCCAGAAAGATTTACTTACGAAACAGTGCAAGCCAGGCACACGATGTATAATTTACCTTTTGGTGATGGACCAAGGAATTGCATTAGTAAACTGAAATATGTAGATTTAAATTCATTTCTTTCAAGTTTTATTTGTTTTGTTTTTACATGAAAAATTTTTAGTCAAGAAACTTTCTTTCTAATATTTTTTATTTTTTTTTATTTTTAGGTGCCCGCTTTGCTGTTTATCAAATAAAGATAAGTCTTATAAGAATACTACAAAATTTTAAAATCGGAGCTTACGATAAAACGCAAATACCCTACGTAATTGATCCTAAGATGTTTGTATTAACACCAATAAATGGAATATATTTAAAAATATTTAAAATCAATTGTTCTTAGTTCAAGCTTGATATCTTCTTTCAAAATCTTGCGTCAAGAAAATGAAAAGAATAACTATAAATTAGAATAAGAATATGTATTACTGTGTCGATTGTATCAGTATTTATTTTATTTATATCATTACATGTAATACTTCACGATGATATCAAGTAATTAATAATACAGTTTAATTATTTTAAGTTTACGTTGTTACACGTGTGATAGATTGCAATATATTTTTTTTCACTTAGTTTTAGGATATGTAAAAATAGCGAAAATAAGAAACATGGGTTGTTTTTATAACTTTAATATATATTTAACATTGTTTTAAATATAATATATGAACATTATTTTTTTCTGTAACCGATAATATTACCAATTCCTATTGTCTAAAATGGAATAACACAAGGTGCATATATGTATTGTAACCGTATTATTTTTTAACTTAAAAATTATTTAATTAATCTGTGAGCGGTTCTTCGGTGCCCACGGTACACCTTCGGCGCGTATCTCTAGTATCGATTCCGCCGTTTCGAGAATCCGATTTTCCGCGAAAGAAAACCGAGTTGGACGCCAGGTACGGCAGGCCGCACCACGTAAAACGATAGCGAACACAACAAGAAAAATAGCGGAACCAATAATTAACGCGACGGCAGAATACTCGACTACTCAGTACACTCAAAAGGGTAGAGGGGTTGGTTCGGAGAGCGGGAGAGCTTCAGAATCGAGAACGTGGGAGCTAAAATGAAGTACTCAGTATCTTAGATTAAAAGTAACAATAATATATTAAAACAAGAGTATTGAGCAATTTATATAAAATATAAATAATGACCTTCGGTAACAAGAGATATTCTCGATGCGAATCAAATATCGTGAGGTTCCCGCGGAGATCGACACAACTGTGCACAAGAATATCGAATTATCGGGCGTCTTACGCAATCTAATTTCGACTCTTCAGTCGCGAGGACTTTCCACTGTACGTGACTTATTTGAACCACGACAACTACAGGAAATTTCTCGAACGCGCCGGTAATTACCCTGCACACGATCGAGAACTCGCTTCGATAATAAAGGATATTTTGACGCAATCCGATTCGAATATTTTCTTTAACGCGGCTCGCGGCGAGCCGATACACGTCTCGGTATCAACAATAGCGACGACCTTTGCGTCGGAATGCGCAAGATATAATTTTCGAGACTCGCGGAAACTAACCGCGGGTTCAGAGATGCCCGATAGATATTCTAAACGATATTCGAGATTTATGCTTTCTCAATGCGCTACACTTAAACTACGAATATTATACTACAATTTTGTGGACAGAGACAAAGACGGGAACTACCGGGCGCGACTGTGGTGTACGCGTGACGCAATACTTTACGCCAGGCCTGTCTAACCCGCGGCCCGCGGGCCACGAGTCAATGATGCAAGTTTTGCGTTTTGTGCCCGCTGCCAGCGCGTGTAGAGGGGATACGTACACAAGCGTGAACCGTGTACGTGTAATGCGCAGAACTTTCTGCGCATTACATGTATACGGTTCACGCTTGTATACGGTTCACGCTTGTGTACGTATCCCCTCTACACGCGCTGGCAGCGGACACAAAACGCAAAACTTGCATCTATGCCAAGAGTGGCTCTTTCCTCTACTTCTGAGCTCAAGCTCGGCTCCCCCCACTCTTCCAGCCGAAGGCTCTTCGAGCCTTCGACGCTTGTTCTCCGCTTGCTTGTCTTATGTCTAGCTCGCTATCATCGTGCGTTTTATATCGCGAAATAAATATCACGAAATATCGCTTATTGCTTCCGCGTTATGACGCGTATGCAAAGTACAGCTTGAACGAGACCTAAATGCTACTTGTTAATTATAATTGATTATAATTACTATATTTTCTCTATTAATTCATTATTAGTATTTCCTTTTATTATTAATATTACTATATTATTATTATATCACGTCACATTATTTATCCATGTTACTACAATTTTAAATAACATTCGTATCCCTACTATTATTATTAATTTAATTTTGCGCGAGTGAACGCGGGAGCGCGAGGATTGCGTGAAACGGATACGAAAGTGTTTGTTTAAAGGCAGTCAATTTATTAAAATCAATAAATAGTTCACAAGTTTTTGTTTCGATAAGATTTATGCTAATCTTAACCGAGTTTTGCTCCGGCGAGCGACCGGGAGCGCCGCGATAATCTCCGCGAGCGACGGATCGATCTCGGCTCAAATATTCGCAAGCGACGAATATTTAGCGACGGAGAGACCGCGAGATTGATATTCACGAGCGATGAATATCCACGAAAACTAGCGATTTCGCGTACCACGAGCTATGGTATAAAAGTTAAGCGAGCTACTTATACTTTTGCGAACGTTTTCGAAACGGAGAAAATCACACACTGTCTCGGATAAATCTCGATCGAGTGCGCCAGGCGGTTCCCTGAGAGAGCTTTTATACAACCGTTCTTTTTAGTGTTCTCGAAGTTTCTACGTGTTTGTTGCGAAGGATCGAACCTGCTGTTGTTTGCGATGATTAGTTTAAATTGAACGTTGTTATTGCAATTTGTTTGTCGTTTTAGGCTCTCCCGGGTGACCGCTGCGTGGCCCGCAGTGA
>NW_021853488.1:44179-58362 GCF_003651465.1 Formica exsecta
TGTACTTTGGTATATTTCAAACTTTTTTTGTTAATAACTTTTTAATAAGCAACGAGCGATATAAAGTATATGCGTGGACACAGTGGGTTCCGTCCCCCCTACGGGGGTGCTCCACTTCCGGAAGATATAACCTAACCCAAACCTATTTCTGATTTAAAACTAACATTTGGTTTGGATTACGTTATATAACCAAAATTGTAACTTCGGGGTGGAATTTTTTCGGGGTGGGGGTACAGGGAGAGGGGCCCCGCCCCTCCCCCGCCCACGCGTTAAAGTCGTAAGCCTTTTTCAATAAAAAGATAATAGGTTATTACAGCATACACAAATTTTAATGTCAAACTTTAATTTGTCATATCTTCTAAACGAATGCTTTTCCCCACTTTTTTCTTGCGACGAATTACTCAGAAGAACCTCCCCTACAACATATTTAAGTGGCGATAAAATCGGTGAGGTGTAACCTTTTATGCATATTTACCATAATTACTATATTTTCTCTATTAATTCATTATTAGTATTTCCTTTTATTATTAATATTACTATATTATTATTATATCACGTCACAATATTTATCCATGTTACTACAATTTTGAATAACATTCGTATCCTTACTATTATTATTAACCTTATCAATTATTATTAATCTTATCAATATCACACTGCCTTATGCTTAAATAAGAACGTTTACGACGCTGCGCGTCGAGACTGTGAGCTGCGGAAACACGCGATGGTAGGAGAAATTTAAAGCGGTAAGAGTGGAATCGGTTGCTCCTCCGCTCCTAGCAGTTAGACAGGCCTGCTTTACGCGATCCGGAATATTGATCGCGCGACCGTGAAAATCCCGATAATTCGTAATACACAATAATTAGAAACGCGAAACTAACATAAGCGACTGTCGGCGGCGGCGAAATATGTAGAGAGAGCACTTATTTTATGATCCGGATGAGTAGCGGATGACCGTCGGCTGTTACAACGTAATTTACCAAAACTCACAAAAATAATTTTACAAAGCGCGTGGCACGACAACTATTATGGGCGCAACTCATCCGAATTAATTACCTACAGAAATCGGCAGCTTTACAAAAGTCGACGACGTTTGTCCCACCGGTCGGAAGATCTATCTCACTCGTCCTTCGCAAATTCTCTCGCAACGCTTCCTGAGACCTGCATTCTCACCGGTATCCTGCCGAACAGTGCCGAGCGAGAGTCCTGCAACAGACACGCCGGCGCGATAAATCGCGATTATGCCACCTGTGGCGCTTCCGCGTTACGCACGGCCGTCCTGCGGTCCTCGCATTCCTTGCTGTCATCACGGCTGTATTAGTGAGTCCATCGCCCCGTATTTTCCAAATTTGTGCTGTCTTCCGGCTTAGTTTGCGGGCTTCCGGCAGCGCCCGATCGGCTTTCATTCCTATCTGGCAGAATAGGTCCCAGGATGAGAGTCCTCTCGCCGCTCCGTCTTTGGGGACTCCCTCGCTTCGTGCAGGTGGAGTGGCCGCCCCTCCTGCCGGATCCTACCGGCCCTCCACGCCTCTTTTCAGCCGTAAAAATATAAGATTAACGGCAGCAATGTTTATTTGCCACCAATGAAGTTTTTAATATAATAAAGCGATTACGACTTGGCGGCTCCCGCTCTCTGGATGTCTTAGACTCCTGCTCTCGGCTGCCTCTCTTCTCTCTTCCTCTGCTTCCGCCGGATGGGATCTCGCCGTTTAATCTGGTGCCGACAACTAACTCGCGGGCTCATAATCGAGCTTACAGCTTTGGTCTTAAATCTAACGGGGACCAGATCTCGTAGATCTGGCGATCGGGCCGCTCTCTCTCTAAATCGGGAGAACGCAGGCCCCCGAAAAACCGCCCGCGATCGGACCATTCAGTCCTTGTGACGGACGCTCAAAAACGTCATGTCAGAGTATATGTATATAATATTTGTAGGTGAAATAATTCATTTTTTTTAGTCTTTATTCGTCCCACTAAAATGCAATAAAACGTTGTTTGCGGAGATGTATATTTAAATAGTATACTACGAGATACAGTTTTTTTATTATGTTAAAGATTTGTTATATGTTAGACGTTATACATTATCACAGATAATGCTATCTAATACTAAGATTAAATAGAGATAAGGTAATCTAAGATTCAATCTCTATTATGTATTTTTTTGATAAAATTCACAAGATATTATTGGTACATATAAAAATAATATTAACAAATAAATAAAGAGACAGGCAAATGAGAGCCAATGCGCTGGGTGAGGGGCGCCAAAAATATTCTTCGTGTATGTAAATTGAATTTATTAGGCGTTTCGGTTCGAATATGGGACCAGATCGACCTGGTCAGCGCGTACAACCAAATTCCGGTACAAGAGCAGGATATACGCAAGACAGCCATCACAACACCATTCGGACTATACGAGTTCGTATATATGCCCTTCGGGCTGCGCAATGCTGCGCAGACATTTCAGCGATTCATGAACGAAGTAATACATAGACTCGATTACTGCTACGCATATATAGACGACATCCTGGTAGCATCCCGCTCTAAAGACGAACATAGAACACATTCACAACAACTATTCGAGCGATTGAACACATACGGCATCAGGATAAATTCAGCGAAATGCGGATTCGGGAAAAAGGAGATAAAATTTCTCGGATATATGGTATCAGCAAACGGGACACTACCAGAGAAAGTAGAAGCCATCAAGAACTTCCACAAGTCAAGTACCATAAAACAGATGCGACAGTTCTTGGGCACGATAAACTTTTACAGGCGTTTTATACCAAGGGCAGCCGGCGACCAAGCAAAACTGAATGACGTCCTAAAAGGACCTAGAGCGAAGAACAAAACTCCAATTGAGTGGACAGCAGCACTCGAAGAAGCATTTGAGAAGTGCAAGGACAGCCTGGCACAAGCAACACTGTTGGCACATCCCGAGCCGGGAACAGAACTGACACTAACAACAGACGCATCAGACACGGCACTCGGAGCAGTGATACAACAAAAAAGCGAGCAAAAATGGCAACCATTAGCATTCATGAGTAAAAAATTAAATCCGGCACAAAAAAAATACAGCCCGTACGATCGCGAGCTACTAGCAGTGTATACAGCTATCAAACACTTTCGACACATGCTAGAGGGAAGAGAATTCACGATATGCACCGACCATAAGCCGATAATATATGCCTTCAACCAAGATCCACTACGCAGCTCGCCACGCCAAGCACGCCAACTCGACTTTATCAGCCAATTCACGACCGATATACGACACCTACCAGGGAAGAAAAACGTCGTAGCGGACGCACTATCCCGGGTAGAAGAAATACAAACGGCTGTAAAGTACGAAGACCTTGCAAAATCACAGGAAGGAGACACAGAACTACAAGCCTTGCTACTCAACAAAACCGGATTAAAGCTAAAGAAGATCCCTATACCGGGAACGACCACACAATTATATTGCGTCATAGCAACGCTAATAACGCGCCCATTCGTGACCAAACCATATAGACAGCAGGTTTTTAAATTCCTGCATGGCTTGGCTCATCCAGGGATCAAAGCAACGGCAAGACTCGTCGCGCAACGTTACGTGTGGCCAAACATACAACGGGATTGCAATAGCTGGGCACGAGCATGCCTAGCATGTCAAAAAGCTAAGATTACGAGGCACAACACGACTCCGATAGGGACCTTCCAAGCCCCAACAAAGCGATTTCAACACATCTACATAGATATCGTAGGACCTTTGCCGATGTCAAGAGGAAGCCGATACTGCCTAACAATGGTCGACCGCTTCACGAGATGGCCAGAAGCAGTTCCAATACCAAATATAACGGCTGAAACGGTAGCAGAACATCTCGTCACGCAGTGGATAGCACGATTCGGAACGCCAGCAAGGATAACGACGGAACAGGGACGACAATTCGAGGCAGAAATGTTCAAACGGCTGACTCAGCTAACAGGTTCAACACACCTACGAACGGCGGCCTATCACTCAGCTTCCAACGGAATGGTAGAAAGATTCCATAGACAATTCAAAGCGGCAATAAAATGCCACGCGACGGAAAGATGGACAGAAATCTTGCCGATCGTGTTAATGGGAATACGAGTCGCATGGAAGAAAGACCTCAAAACCACCACCGCAGAACTGGTGTACGGCGAACCGATACGCTTGCCAGGCCAATTCCTAATAGACGAAGACAAGAATGGCTACAACAACGAGGACATAGTAGAAAAACTGCGGGCAACAATGGGCAAACTACGCCCACGCCTCAGACGGCACGGAAAGAAGGCAACCTTCGTCTTTAATAACATGGCAACAACACCGACAGTTTTCGTACGACACGACGCACCAACAGGGGCACTACAACAGCCGTACGACGGCCTATATAAAGTCCTCCAAACAAACGAGAAAACCTATAAAATACAAATCAACAAGAAAGCAGTCAACATCTCAGTCGACAGACTGAAACCAGCATATAGCTTGGACGAAGAGACGCTACGGCCAGAAGAAGAAGCAACAACGCCAACAACGCCTACACCACCAGCAACAACAAAAGCACAACAAACCCGAAGCGGAAGAATAGCACGCCCGCCAGTGAGATTCGCATACGGATCATAGAAAAAAGGGGGGACCTTAAACACAAGGGGATCCTGTGGCGGATAACTACCACAAAAGCTCAGGCGCGAGAAGAATAGATGCACTCCTGAGAACGACCGGCGATCACGCGCATGACACATGAAAGCGCGCGGCTGCTATCACGCGCCGAACACGAGCAAGCCCGCAGGAACTTCGGGAGCCCACCGAAATGCGGCGCCAACCGAGAGCCGCTACCAGCAAATGAAATCCGTTGAGTGACAGTATATAAGGACACCAGCGGAGCGAAATAATTAGTCGCGGCTCAGCGCTGCTGGAGAGGACTTCTCTCGTGAAGCACGGCTGAGTTAGCGACGGCTGACAGAGCTCGGGTCCGTCAATTACTTTCTTTCGCGCCTTGTACAGACACAGCAAACAAGGAGTAAGGAGACGTCCACGTCCGTTGCCGCCGCCCACCTTACGTGGGCTCTTTGAGCGGACAGGAGTGGAGCCTTCACCAGAAGCACCCTCCCCACGTCGCGTCTGCTGGACGCTGAGGGAGTGAAAACTGCAGCCACTCGAGCTGTCGCCGGTGCATTGCACACGCCCTGGACGGGAGTTACTCTCGACGTGGGATGCGTCCGGCGCTATACCTCGCCGACCTACGGGTGGAAGTGCCCGTCTAAGCTCTCTCCGCTACCACCTTCACTTTCGGAACGGACAGCCCGCGGGACCCAGACACACCCCGAGAGCAGGGTGCATCGCGGCACTCAGGTTCACTCCTCCACATACGAGAAGGCGACGCAGGCCTCCAACAACACTTGCGAGAGAGCCACGCAGTCCAACCTCTCAGACTGGGAGGAAGTGACGCAACACCAGGCCACGCAGACAGACGTTCCGACATCGCCGGAAAGGAGTTACATTCCTCCCGGGACTCCACTCGCGCTCCGGAAGTGGGGACCACTCCGGACGACTTTGACGGCATCTCATTTCCAGTGGCGAGAACGCCTGTCCTAACGCTTACACCCGCGTTCAATCGGCCCTTTTCAGGGCCACAAACAAACAAATCTAAAAATAAACACCTGTATATAACTAGCGAACTTGTAATTACGTAAGAATATATTTCTGTACATAGTAAATCGAACGTGTTCATTGAAGACTACCTCTCCACGACCACTCTCTGTTTGCGAACCGTGAGGTAAAGAAGCCAGCGAACCTCCGCACAACCCCACATTCTGTTCTCCTTGAGTTATCGCTTACCGATTTTAACTTTGATTTTTGAATTTAATTTTTATATATTGTTATCTATGAATCACAAAAACAGTCCAAAACGTACATAATTAATAGATACTTATCAATGAAATTAAACAACAAAAAATTTGCGCACCAATAACCGTGCCTTGGCTCTTATTCGCTAATTTCCTTACTTAATATCGTTTTTATTAATTGAAACTTAAACTTAAACAGATTATATATTATATATATATCACGCATGCAACAACGTAAATTAAAAATAATTAAAACGAATTATTAATTAATTCATATCGTCATAAAATGTTACAATACAATGGAATCGGTACAGTGGTGACTATTATTATTCTAATTTACAGATGTTTTTTTCATCTTTTTACTTTTGCTTCTTAAAAGGAATGCCAAAGCTTGAACTAAGCCTGATTAATTTTAATTATTTTCAAATATATTCCACCCTTTGGTGCTAATAGAAACGCTTTAGGATCAATTACATAGGGTATTTGCGTTTTATCGCAAGTTTCGACTTTATAATTTCGTAGTATCCTTATAAGACCAATCTTTGTCTGATAAACAGCGAAGCGAGCACCTGAAAATAAAAAAAAATTATTACAAAAAAAGTTTCTTGACTAAAACAATTTTTCGTGTAAAAACAAAATGAACGGAACTTGAAGGAAATGAATATAAATCTACATATTTCACTTTACCAATGCAATTCCTTGGTCCATCACCAAAAGGTAAATAATGCATCGCGTGCCTGGCTTGCACTGCTTCGTCAGTAAATCTTTCTGGATCGAAAACATCTGGCTTCGGATAAATATCTGGATCTCGATGAATAGCGAAAACCGGAATCCACACCTTTTGGTCTTTTGGTATATTTAATGTGATACCATCGAAAGTATAACTTGATGTAGATTGTCTCATAAGAAATGTCGCTGGCGGATATTTTCGTAAAGTTTCTACATATATTAAAAACAATATAAGGAATAATTACTTGAAGAGTTATTTGTGAAATATAAATTATAGAAATGCATGTATATCTATTAAAAATTAATATTAATAATATTAATTTAATAATTAGGAAGAATTACTTGAAGAATTATTTGTGAAATATAAGTTATAGAAATGCACGTATATCTATTAAAAATTAATATATTAGCAATAAAACTATTGATATTATAATAATGCTAAAAAAATCAGTACATCTTTCTTTTATTAAATTTTTTTCTTCGAATAACGTACCTTTGAAAACTTTGTCCAAGTAATTCATCTTTTTTACGTTCTCATATGTTAAATTGCTACCGTGCTTAGTGTACTCTTCATCAATTTCCTCACGTAGCTTGTCTTGTATTTCCTGATTTAATGCCAACTCGTAAAGAGTGTTACTCATGGTCGTCGATGAAGTTTCAAAGCCGGCAAGGAAAAATACGAATGCTTGAGAAGCTATCAAGCTTTCAGTCATCTCTGAAAATATTCTTCGTGTATGTAAATTGAATTTATTAGGCGTTTCGGTTCGAATATGGGACCAGATCGACCTGGTACGCGCGTACAACCAAATTCCGGTACAAGAGCAGGATATACGCAAGACAGCCATCACAACACCATTCGGACTATACGAGTTCGTATATATGCCCTTCGGGCTGCGCAATGCTGCGCAGACATTTCAGCGATTCATGAACGAAGTAATACATAGACTCGATTACTGCTACGCATATATAGACGACATCCTGGTAGCATCCCGCTCTAAAGACGAACATAGAACACATTCACAACAACTATTCGAGCGATTGAACACATACGGCATCAGGATAAATTCAGCGAAATGCGGATTCGGGAAAAAGGAGATAAAATTTCTCGGATATATGGTATCAGCAAACGGGACACTACCAGAGAAAGTAGAAGCCATCAAGAACTTCCACAAGTCAAGTACCATAAAACAGATGCGACAGTTCTTGGGCACGATAAACTTTTACAGGCGTTTTATACCAAGGGCAGCCGGCGACCAAGCAAAACTGAATGACGTCCTAAAAGGACCTAGAGCGAAGAACAAAACTCCAATTGAGTGGACAGCAGCACTCGAAGAAGCATTTGAGAAGTGCAAGGACAGCCTGGCACAAGCAACACTGTTGGCACATCCCGAGCCGGGAACAGAACTGACACTAACAACAGACGCATCAGACACGGCACTCGGAGCAGTGATACAACAAAAAAGCGAGCAAAAATGGCAACCATTAGCATTCATGAGTAAAAAATTAAATCCGGCACAAAAAAAATACAGCCCGTACGATCGCGAGCTACTAGCAGTGTATACAGCTATCAAACACTTTCGACACATGCTAGAGGGAAGAGAATTCACGATATGCACCGACCATAAGCCGATAATATATGCCTTCAACCAAGATCCACTACGCAGCTCGCCACGCCAAGCACGCCAACTCGACTTTATCAGCCAATTCACGACCGATATACGACACCTACCAGGGAAGAAAAACGTCGTAGCGGACGCACTATCCCGGGTAGAAGAAATACAAACGGCTGTAAAGTACGAAGACCTTGCAAAATCACAGGAAGGAGACACAGAACTACAAGCCTTGCTACTCAACAAAACCGGATTAAAGCTAAAGAAGATCCCTATACCGGGAACGACCACACAATTATATTGCGTCATAGCAACGCTAATAACGCGCCCATTCGTGACCAAACCATATAGACAGCAGGTTTTTAAATTCCTGCATGGCTTGGCTCATCCAGGGATCAAAGCAACGGCAAGACTCGTCGCGCAACGTTACGTGTGGCCAAACATACAACGGGATTGCAATAGCTGGGCACGAGCATGCCTAGCATGTCAAAAAGCTAAGATTACGAGGCACAACACGACTCCGATAGGGACCTTCCAAGCCCCAACAAAGCGATTTCAACACATCTACATAGATATCGTAGGACCTTTGCCGATGTCAAGAGGAAGCCGATACTGCCTAACAATGGTCGACCGCTTCACGAGATGGCCAGAAGCAGTTCCAATACCAAATATAACGGCTGAAACGGTAGCAGAACATCTCGTCACGCAGTGGATAGCACGATTCGGAACGCCAGCAAGGATAACGACGGAACAGGGACGACAATTCGAGGCAGAAATGTTCAAACGGCTGACTCAGCTAACAGGTTCAACACACCTACGAACGGCGGCCTATCACTCAGCTTCCAACGGAATGGTAGAAAGATTCCATAGACAATTCAAAGCGGCAATAAAATGCCACGCGACGGAAAGATGGACAGAAATCTTGCCGATCGTGTTAATGGGAATACGAGTCGCATGGAAGAAAGACCTCAAAACCACCACCGCAGAACTGGTGTACGGCGAACCGATACGCTTGCCAGGCCAATTCCTAATAGACGAAGACAAGAATGGCTACAACAACGAGGACATAGTAGAAAAACTGCGGGCAACAATGGGCAAACTACGCCCACGCCTCAGACGGCACGGAAAGAAGGCAACCTTCGTCTTTAATAACATGGCAACAACACCGACAGTTTTCGTACGACACGACGCACCAACAGGGGCACTACAACAGCCGTACGACGGCCTATATAAAGTCCTCCAAACAAACGAGAAAACCTATAAAATACAAATCAACAAGAAAGCAGTCAACATCTCAGTCGACAGACTGAAACCAGCATATAGCTTGGACGAAGAGACGCTACGGCCAGAAGAAGAAGCAACAACGCCAACAACGCCTACACCACCAGCAACAACAAAAGCACAACAAACCCGAAGCGGAAGAATAGCACGCCCGCCAGTGAGATTCGCATACGGATCATAGAAAAAAGGGGGGACCTTAAACACAAGGGGATCCTGTGGCGGATAACTACCACAAAAGCTCAGGCGCGAGAAGAATAGATGCACTCCTGAGAACGACCGGCGATCACGCGCATGATACATGAAAGCGCGCGGCTGCTATCACGCGCCGAACACGAGCAAGCCCGCAGGAACTTCGGGAGCCCACCGAAATGCGGCGCCAACCGAGAGCCGCTACCAGCAAATGAAATCCGTTGAGTGACAGTATATAAGGACACCAGCGGAGCGAAATAATTAGTCGCGGCTCAGCGCTGCTGGAGAGGACTTCTCTCGTGAAGCACGGCTGAGTTAGCGACGGCTGACAGAGCTCGGGTCCGTCAATTACTTTCTTTCGCGCCTTGTACAGACACAGCAAACAAGGAGTAAGGAGACGTCCACGTCCGTTGCCGCCGCCCACCTTACGTGGGCTCTTTGAGCGGACAGGAGTGGAGCCTTCACCAGAAGCACCCTCCCCACGTCGCGTCTGCTGGACGCTGAGGGAGTGAAAACTGCAGCCACTCGAGCTGTCGCCGGTGCATTGCACACGCCCTGGACGGGAGTTACTCTCGACGTGGGATGCGTCCGGCGCTATACCTCGCCGACCTACGGGTGGAAGTGCCCGTCTAAGCTCTCTCCGCTACCACCTTCACTTTCGGAACGGACAGCCCGCGGGACCCAGACACACCCCGAGAGCAGGGTGCATCGCGGCACTCAGGTTCACTCCTCCACATACGAGAAGGCGACGCAGGCCTCCAACACCTGCGAGAGAGCCACGCAGTCTGACCTCTCAGACTGGGAGGAAGTGACGCAACACCAGGCCACGCAGACAGACGTTCCGACATCGCCGGAAAGGAGTTACACTCCTCCCGGGATTCCGCCCGCGCTCCGGAAGTGGGGACCACCCCGGACGACTTCGACGACACCTCAGTGACGAGAACGCCTGTCCTAACGCATACACCCGCGTTCAATCGGCTCTTTTCAGGGCCACAAACAAACAAATCTAAAAATAAACACCTGTATATAACTAGCGAACTTGTAATTACGTAAGAATATATTTCTGTACATAGTAAATCGAACGTGTTCATTGAAGACTACCTCTCCACGACCACTCTCTGTTTGCGAACCGTGAGGTAAAGAAGCCAGCGAACCTCCGCACAACCCCACATTCTGTTCTCCTTGAGTTATCGCTTACCGATTTTAACTTTGATTTTTGAATTTAATTTTTATATATTGTTATCTATGAATCACAAAAACAGTCCAAAACGTACATAATTAATGCATACTTATCAATGAAATTAAACAACAAAAAATTTGCGCACCAATAACCGTGCCTTGGCTCTTATTCGCTAATTTCCTTACTTAATATCGTTTTTATTAATTGAAACTTAAACTTAAACAGATTATATATTATATATATATCACGCATGCAACAACGTAAATTAAAAATAATTAAAACGAATTATTAATTAATTCATATTGTCATAAAATGTTACAATACAATGGAATCGGTACAGTGGTGACTATTATTATTCTAATTTACAGATGTTTTTTTCATCTTTTTACTTTTGCTTCTTAAAAGGAATGCCAAAGCTTGAACTAAGCCTGATTAATTTTAATTATTTTCAAATATATTCCACCCTTTGGTGCTAATAGAAACGCTTTAGGATCAATTACATAGGGTATTTGCGTTTTATCGCAAGTTTCGACTTTATAATTTCGTAGTATCCTTATAAGACCAATCTTTGTCTGATAAACAGCGAAGCGAGCACCTGAAAATAAAAAAAAATTATTACAAAAAAAGTTTCTTGACTAAAACAATTTTTCGTGTAAAAACAAAATGAACGGAACTTGAAGGAAATGAATATAAATCTACATATTTCACTTTACCAATGCAATTCCTTGGTCCATCACCAAAAGGTAAATAATGCATCGCGTGCCTGGCTTGCACTGCTTCGTCAGTAAATCTTTCTGGATCGAAAACATCTGGCTTCGGATAAAACTAGTTTTTCTATGTATTGTTCAAGATGCTCAGCGCATTCCGATATTAAAGAGAACATCTCCTTTAATTTGCCGGACGTAAAAGCGGGCGACAGCTTTACTCTTAAAGGTCGCCATCTTTTAGACTCCAAAGCGAAAAGATGTTGCGACAGTGGGTCAACCTGCAAAATAATGAGCATAATTATAATCGAGTAAATTTTTCAATTTAAGAAGACATTTTGCTGGATTAGAACAACTTGATTGAGAAGAAACTCAAGACTATTTAAAACTAATATCACGATTTTTAATAATCTTAATTATTGGAAAAATATAGTAGCGTGCCGAAGTTATTGAAACACATTTATATAATTTAAATATTATTATACAATTTGAAATATTTGCACATACTTTTTCACTAATAGGAATTCCTCTGTCGGCAAACTTGATAAAATCTTTGATAAGAATATCCTTAATGAATTCTGGATTTTTTACAATAAGAACAGGTGTCTTCCTAGCGAATATTCCAATCATGGATTCATCTTTGTACTTGTTGTATATTTCCATTAAATAATCACCTGTGGCTTTTTTATTAAGCATAACATCTTTAAAATTACCAAAAATCGGTATTGGTTGTGGACCGCGAATGCCACGTGACTTCCAAAAATCGAAGGTCGATGTAAAATAATAATAAACAGCGAGAAGTACGGCAGCAATACCGCACAGTATTTCAAAAGATTCCATTATCCTGCAGCTGCAGATCATTTATCTCGAGCGATGTTTGCTAAAAAAGAAAAAATAATATTTCATCAAAAAAAGATTGTTTGAAAAAATTAAAAATTGAATAAAAAAAGTTTGATAAGCCAAATACATATTTAACGAATTATAAATTTATGACAATTAATTTTTTAATCAGATTTTATCAATATCAGAAAGATCGATAAATCATTTATATAGATATGTATAAGATCTATGTATGTACGAGGGCTGTATGATAAGTACCTGTGTTAGGGGAGGAACGCATTTTTAAAAGTTTTTTTTATCTATTTCTTAACATAGTCTCCTTTCAGCTCGATATACTTAGTCCAGCGATATTCTAACTTTTTTAAGCCATCCAAAAAATATGATTTGTCGAACTCTGCGCTCTTCATCAAAAACGGATGTTTGGCCACGCTTGAATTCATTGAACCAATATCTGATGGTAGTCATCGAAGGTACATGGTCCTTATAAACGGCATGCAACTTCACTTTGATTTCCTCACACGTCTTCCCATCCAAAAAAAGGGATCGAATCACTGACCGCTCAAGTAACACAGTCTGATTATATTCGCTGCGACAGTAAAAATGTGGCTAATATAACGTCCTGCCAGCCTTAATTACAGCTATTTGGCAATAAATGTTATTTTGCTGGACTTTTGACTGCAAAAGCGCTGTGACAGCTAATAAAAAGTCAAAAACGCAGAAATAGCTGTTTTAGCTGTATTAATAGCTGTAAAATCACTGTGACAGCAATAAAAAAAACCAAAACTAGCCGCAGCGATTTTATCTGCATTAATTGGTATGAAGTCGCTATGACAGCAATAACAAAAACCAAAATTTAGCCACAGCTATTTTAGCTGTATTAATAGCTGTAAAGTTGCTGTGATAGCGATCAGAAAAACCAAAACTAGCCGCAGCGATTTTAGCTGCATTAATTGTTATGAAGTCGCATGCGCATGGATAGAAAATATAACCAAAATAGCTGTAATCTGGCTGTAATTTGTATGTCACAGCGAAAGTCAAGAATAACGTGACTATCAGTTTTATATTAAATTTAGCATATATCAGCGATGGTCAGCAGACCCATGCGTTCATTTATGCGGCTCTAAAATTATTATTTAAGGATCTGTGTGTAGTTCTGTAATCACTGTACTTATATAAATTTGCGTCCGCTCTAGTATACTTTATATGTACGTTATAAATTGTAATAATTTGCAATAATTATATAATCTTTAAATTTGATTTAAGTTTAATAAGGCAAAGGTTCCGGGTTGTCAAACGTTCAATTCCAGTTGAAGCCAAAAATTTTTTTTAATACTCTTCAATCTTTTTACATAATTTTAAAATTAAAATTTAACTTTCATTGAATATAAATTTACATATGAAAAATATTATCCGTTTATTAGTTTGTTTATCTTTATTACTATCATTGCCGTAATGTGGCTATGACAACATCTTTACGGCAAAATAGTTGTGCAGCCAAATGGTTATGACAACGTCTTTATAGCAAAATAATTGCGCAGCCAAATGGCTATGACAACGTCTTTACAGCAAAATAGTTATGCAGCCGGGTTGTCAAAGGTTCAATACCAGTTGAAGCCAAAAATTTTTTTTAATACTCTTCAATCTTTTTACATAATTTTAAAATTAAAATTTAACTTTCATTGAATATAAATTTACATATGAAAAACATTATCCGTTTATTAGTTTGTTTATCTTTATTACTATCATTGCCGTAATGTGGCTATGACAACATCTTTACGGCAAAATAGTTGTGCAGCCAAATGGCTATGACAA